>NC_065919.1:54483133-54533133 GCF_024586455.1 Bactrocera neohumeralis
CTCATCCCCGAACGACAAAAACTTATTCATATCTTGTGTCTGCTGCTGTGTCGGTGTCTGTGAGTTTTGGTGGTTCTGATGTTGTTGTTGTTGGCCACAGAGTATTGCCGCTGTCACTGTTGTTGGTGTTATAATGGAATTGGTTTTAGCAATGTGTTGTTGTTGGCGATTGCACAACTGCGAAATCGGCGTAAATACGGAAGCCGTCACCGATTGGGCGCGCGGAGCGGCGTTCAACGTCGGCAACGACGGTGCATTTGCTGCACTCACGAATACCGACGAAGTGCTCGTGGTCGATGGTACGGGTGTTGGTAGTGGCGGCGATGACGCGGTTGTTGTTGCTGTTGTAGCCGTTGTTGTATGTGTACCGCTCAAATCGGCCAATGTAGCCGGACGAAATACCGATGCGGTAACCGACTTGGGGCGTTTCTCTTCGAGCGATTTCGCCAAAAGCAAATTCTTATTGCTCGAGACACTAGTGTTATTATTATTATTATTGTTGTTGTTGTTGATGGTTTTATTGTCGCTGCCGTTTAAATAATTCGATTGTAAATTCTGACGCAATGGAGAAAGTGAATTTTCACGTTCGATCGTTTTATTAGCGTCGATCAATTTGGTGGTGGTATTATCTAATGGGGGTGTGGCGGCGCAATTGTTGTTGCCTGAGGTAGTGGTTATGGTATTAGAGGGATTTGCGTTAATTGCACACGTTTTTTCGCATTTAATGGAGGAACATAAATTATTTGTATTGTTACTGTTGTTGTTGTTGTTGTTGTTGTTATGTTTATATTACGATCCTCGTTGAGATCGTTGTTGTCGGTGGTTGGGTTGGTTGGCGTTGACGGTGGTGAGTTGGCTGCTTTGATCGAATGCAATTCGATTTTGCAAGATTTATTAAGGATTTCTGGATTTTCTTGTTCTTGTTTCAGTTTTGCTTCTTTACTGCACGCTAATAATTTCTGTTTATAGTCGTCAGTTGAATTTTCGTTGTTGTTGTTTTTGTTGTTGCAGTTGTTGCTGTTATCGTTGATATTCTCTGTGAGATTGTTGTTGCCACAGCTATCGCCAATGTTGCTTTGATCGCTTTCGCTGTCGCTTGCCTCAACTTTAAGCTTGCTTGCCTCGTATTGTGCAAGTGAATAAATCTCATTGTTGTTCTCAAGATTGCTGCAAAAATTTACACATATCGCGAATTTTACATTATGGACTTTTTTGTTGTTGTATTTTTATTGGTAACCGCTTTGGCGATTTGCTCGTGTAATGCACACACTCGTACACAATAATGGGAAGCATGAAACACTCGCGATTTGACGGATAGTGTGAATTGATTGACGGACGTTTTGAATATTTGCACTTTTTTGATATGGAAAATATATATTTTTTTAATTATTTGATATTTGTGTTTTAATTCTTTTTTTTTTTGATATTTTTCACTTTCTTCAATTTTGAATATTTTTTTCTTATTTTTGTTTGAAAATAATTTTTAAATACTTTTAAGTTGTTATTTAATTATTTCATTGTTTTGCAGTGTACGATATATAATTTTAAATTATTTTTATTTTATTTCAATTTTACTAAAATGTCTCAAATAATATAGTTTTATTTATTATTTTGCAAAATATTTTAATTTTAATTTGAAAAAAAAAGATATTTTTTAATCCTATGTTATTTGAATTTTATAACTTTTTTTAGCTATTTTAATTTTTAAAGTTTTGTTTGATATTTTTGGTTTAATTTGCTTTAACAAAAAATATTAATTTTATATTTTTTATTTCTTTTTTATCATTTCATATTTGAATTTTATAATTTTTTTTCAGACAGTTTTCATATTGTTTAATTCTTGAATTTTTTTAAATATTTTTGCTTTAATTTGCTTTAACAAAAAATATTAATTTAATGTTTTTTATTTCTTTTTTATCATTTCATATTTGAATTTTATAATTTTTTTCAGACAGTTTTCATATTGTTTAATTTTTGAATTATTTTTTTAATATTTTTGCTTTAATTTGCTTTAACAAAAATATTAATTTTATATTTTTATTCGTTTTTTATCATTTGATATTTGAATTGCATAATTTGTCTTTAGATAGTATTCATATTGTTAAATTTTTGAAAAAATTTAAAGATTTTTTTTACTTTTTTTTAAAGCTTTTCACCTTCATTAATTATTTCATTACTTTATAGTATAATACTTATACATATTATTTATAAATAAATTTTTAGTGATTTGATTATGATTTTTTATTAAAAACATTTTTGGAAATATTTGAATATGGTAAATATATTTTTTTAATCAATTCATATTTATATTTACATTTTTAATTCTTTTTGGAAATTTCCGTTATTTTTTAATTTTCTCTAGTTTTTCTTTTTTGAAAATAATTTTATTTATTTTCTTTAATATTATTTAATAATTTGACAAGGCTTTTTTTTGTCAAATATTTAATTAACTTTGCAAAATATTTTTTAAATTAATAACTTTTTCGAAATTTTTTTAATTTTTGAAAATATTTTTTAATTTTTGAAAATATTTTAACTTGGAAAATATATTTCTTTAATATTGCATATTTTATGATGATTTTCTTTTTATTTCTTCATTGGCATAGCTACCGCTTACGCGGTTATAGCTGATTCGTTCGATTTATTTAATTTAAATTTTATTGCTGTATTTAATTTCCTCTATTATTTAAGAAAATTATATTATTTGAAAATATTTTTGGAAATATTTTAATTATATGTACATACATATGTATATGTATGTATACATACATATGTATGTATATATTTTTTATTATGTTATTTTTGTACTTAAATTTTTTTAGATGCTTTTTACTTATTTATATTTAGAAAATTGTTTTTGTTTTATTCGAAAATATTTTTTTAAATTAAATAATTTATTTTTATCTTATTTAATTAGCTTAAAGGATATAATTTCATTGATAACTTTATAAAGGTATGTCAGCTCTACTTTGGAAAACATTTTCGGAAATATTTTTTTATTATAAATAAATAATTTTCACATTTTTATTTAGAAAATATTTGTTTTTAATTATTTCATGTTTCGATATTATAATTTTTCTTAAAATAGTTTTAAATTTTTTATTTCGAAAATATTTTTTTTTTATTGAAATTTTATTGGAAAACATTTTTTTATTGAAACGAACGTTTCGTTTTTTTATTGGAAAATTATTTCTCTCTATTAATTTTGCATATTTTATCACGATTTAATAATGTTTTTCTTTCGATGTTCATTAATTTTTTAGCAGATATTATTTTTAATGATATTTCATTTTATTAAATTGCCTCAAGTGATATAATTTCAAGCAATTACATTTTACAATATACATATGTATGTACATATAATTATATGCGCACTCGTGCGATATTTTGCATACTTATTAGCGCTTTCAACAATGAATTCAAAATAAAAACTCACACACACACACACACAAACATTTGTTCAACAAAAACTGCCTGTTAAACATTGCGTCATTAGAACATACGCATCACGTGATTTTCGTATAGTTAAGTACTCCCATATGGCAGCAAAAACGAAAGAGAAAAGTAAACAGTATGGTGCGAGATCGTGTAATTGCAATTAGTTGCAAAAAAAATGCAATTAAAAAAACCAAAAAAAAAATTTAAAACAAGCTATTATATAAAATATCTATATAAAACAACAAAATGACTTGCCGCAAGCAAAAATAGCAATTCTTGACGTGCGAAAGAGAATGAATGGCGTGTGAGATTTGGAGAGTGCTGTGATTCTTTGCCCCCCACATAATGCACTCAAAATGGCACTGCAACACATTTGCATTGCCGATTTAAGAGTGTGTTGACAATTCATAAGAGCATGCACGGTGTATGCCTATGCTCTTAAGTGCATATTTAAGCGCGCTTTGCGCTCAAATGCAACAACTACAAGAAATTCTGCGCAATGGCAAGCAGAAATGAGTAGTTGAAATGCACTTTCGTTGTTGTTATAAATTTTTGTTGTTGGTTAAAAAAAGCCTTTTTGTTGTTGTTTTCACGCAAATTTGTGTTGCTGCTGGTTTTATATAATGTTTCGTAGTTGTTGTTTTTATTAAAAAAAAAATGTCGTTGTTGTTGTTTTTACATACATTTTTTGTTGTTGTTTTATATCAATTTTGATGTTGTTGATTTATATCAATTTTGATGTTGTTGTTGTTTTACATCAATTTTGATGTTGTTGTTTTTTATAAATTGTTTTGTTTTATTTGTAACCCTGTTCTCTCATTTATTTTTTTTGATTTTTTGTTTTTGTTTTTGCCTCATCTCCATATGCTCAATTAATTTTTTGTTGCACACTTTTTACCGGCGAAATTGGCGCACATTCGCGTTGTTGCCCGTTTATAGCTGCAATGCTTGCAACGAAAGAGCTGCTGCGCTGCTGCTGCGCCTATGTAAAGTTGTATTTATGTGCATAAATGCATTTCCTTTACTTTGCTTGTTGTTGTTATAAGCTATATATGTACATATGTATGTATCTGAAATGGGTGGGTAGCGATACCCCCAATAGTCTTCCATTGCTTTGTTCTAACATTTCGCAATGAGCAACATATTGCAACACGATAAATGCATTTTTAACTGAATAACTGTATATAAAAAGTATATATAAAAAACAGTAATGCAACTGTAGGTGAATATTGAGAGGTGCCTGGTACATATTCCCGTACATATTTACACATATTGCGTTCTTAAATATTGGCTATTTGAAGAGTCAACATTAGCATAGTTTATTGAAAATAAAATATTATCGCATTCAGTTATAAATAGTATGTACATATGGTACACATGTATGTGTGTATAAGCAAGCAATTATAACAATAAGAAATTTGTTTGTTTTGTGCACTCAAGCTATGGATGGCATTCAAGTATTGAATCGAAAAAAGAAATCAGTGAAATAAAAAATAAAAAAATAAGTAAATATATAAAAAGAAGTAATAAAATTTATAAAAAAATGATTTTATTGATTTCTGTTTTTGATTTATTTCTTCTACCACGCCGGCATTACGCAACAGAAGACGAATTATTTTCCATTAGAACGCAGCAGCATCAAGCGGCTGACGAACTCGAAGCATGCTGGTCACGCGTGCAAGTCGCCAGTGCGCACGCAGCAATTAAAAACAAAATCACAGAAATTATAGATTGCAAATCGAGTGTTCCAGCGTTAAAATGTCAAGTAGCTAATTGGACGATCTTGATATGAGCAGCATTCAAAACTGAATTAACACGCTTGAAGTGCTGCCACGACATGCCGTTGTGGTGTTGCTGATAACACAAGGCCAACGCTGTGGGTGTGTCTTAAAGTGACAACAACAAAACGCAGCACAGCATTGCCGACGAAGATGCTCTAATGAAGTGTTCCCACGTCAGTTAGGTCAATATAACCGGAACGGAACCAGATTTTTATACGGCGAAAGACCGTCAACTCGACAGCATTCCTCAAACTAATGTGGGGAATGTTTACTAACGCTACAACAACAATAATAAACACTTAAACACAATTAATTAAGAGAATTTTATAGTGAAGTTCAAATTTCAGGTTTACTACTTGGCACAAACACGCATAGAAATTGCCGTAAACATGTTTTTTCCAGAAATAATTTCAAGTTCAACGCTTAACTACTGCTATGATAAGCGTTTACGCCAACATATATACATACATATACATACATACATATAGGTATATATTTTATATACATATAGAACTATAAGTATATTTGAATAGCAACACTTATGCGCGCTTAAAATACATTACCTAACCGATAACACCATGGCAAAAGTTTAGACAAGAGGCAATAAATGCTATGATTAAGCGCCCATGCAACTGATAAACAAATTTTTGCAATATTTGAATACTTGAAAATTAAAACTCGCCTGATACGCAATCGAAATGAATGGGACCGGTATCGCACGATGTTTTTGCTCGCTTTTTTTTTCTTCTTCATAGATGCTTTTGATGTACATACATATATATACGCTACGCTAGGGAGTGCAGTTAGACGCTTATCAGCGCGAATGGCAACCACGCTGATACCAAATCAAGGCAGCGACCCCACGATTTATAATACACATTAGCACGACCCCATCAGCCGGTAGCCGGCATGTAGACTGCATGGTCTGCGTCTGATAAATGTTCGGCGAAAGTCAGTCAAAGGTTCACGTATTAATTTATGGAAGCCATGTAAGTTTCCGAGCGCTTCAGATGTGTGCTCGAAGAAGGTTTTCAAAAACCGCTCTGCGTCAAGTGACGCAAAAGAATGGCTAGCTAGCCAAATGGTACGGCATGAATAAGCGTTGGTGTGTGCTTAAGGAAACGCTATTCCGATAAGATAATATTGAATAATGGTGAAATGTTTGCGCTAATCAAATGTTTAATCGCACACATTATCTTAACTTTTGTTCAATTTCTAAATTTTCCACCTTGCGCTTTAAGCGCTACCGCTAGCGGTGGGTGTTGTTGTTATCTGTGCTAGAATATCTTAAAAAAATGAATGTTTGCTTTTTGGATTGTTTTCTCATTTTCTTGGTTGTTTTTGTCTTTAAGTGAGATATTTATAGAACTCCAACGACGACACGGCTGTAGTAGATCATGCCGCACATGAGTATGACAACAACAAAGTGTGGTGGATATCAAGCGCTGAGTGCGTGCAAAACAGCTGGGTGCCGAAGTCGAGCGATGACACCGCCAAAGAATACCAATTGCGGAGGCGACGCTGATACTAGCAAATATTTATATATTTAAACGGTATATAATTATAAATAAAGACACTTCATATACAACGGAACGCTTTTAGCGAAATCAGTGGTGGGTTTGTGTGGCTGATAAAGGCTTAGAGCGAATATAGATAATAAGAGGATAAGTATTTGTTGAACCACACCTATCTAAGAGCCGCTAAATACAAAGCAAATGACAGACAATTTATGAAAAAGACAGGCAAAAAGAGATCAGCATAAAAATGAAATTAGAAAACAGCGGTAAACAGCGATACTTGCACGCAGTGCGCTCAAAGGGTGGTTTCAAGATGCAGGGCGTCGGTTTGCTAAGCAAGAAATCTTCATTATAACAGCCAGCTGCCTCCAACGGCACGATAAAAGCTACCATGCAAAAAAAAAAGTATGCAAATCAGTAGACAAAACATGAAAAAAAATCGACAAACAAAAGAATGGCATTTGTATGTATGTCAGTTGGGCAAATTCGCAAGCAATGAGTGCGAATCCTTTTATGCCATTTTTGTGATTGTTAATAGAAGTATTCACATACAAACGACAGCTGGCAGCCCACACCCTAAAAATCAACAAATGTATTCAGTCATTAACGCAAAACATGAAATTGAAATGACTGTTTACACTAAAAGTTACTGGGTTTAAGGGTTTAGATCACTAGAATTTTCAAAAAAAAAAAATAATAACATATGGTTATTGCCTACTGCTTCTTAGTGATACCAGATGGAAGTTCAGTGTAATTTTAGTTGAAGCGTCCTCATACAAGACCTCAACGCTTGCTGCGAATTTTAAGAGCGACTTGATATCTAATTTTGATACTTGATCTAGCACCTTAAACTGCGAAGATCCTGATCATAGAAATCTAATTCACACAGTATGACGCTTTCCGCAGCCACAACATCTACTGCTTCCCTACTACTAAGAATATTCTCTAACGTAATGCGATGTGAGATTATTGCCTTAAGTGTCGCCTGGCTATGAACATACATTTTTTTGTAATGATTTTCTTGTTGTTTCTTGCATTGTTAGCTATTTCAGTCCCTTTCTTGACCTCAATCACTTCCGCTTGGAAGATACTACAGCTTTCAGGCAGCTTGAAGGGTTAACTGGGTTCAAATTTTAGCTGAAGCTTCTTTTCAAGTTGTAATCGAAAAAAATCCTTCGTCCAAATCTTTAAGAATTGTCTCTCAAAGACCTGTGTAAAATTTCATGAAGATCGATTGAGTAGTTCTCGAGAAATTATGCCAACCGACTTCACAGTTTCGAGAAAAACGCGCTTAAAGACGGCGCACTTACTTAGCCTAGCTAGCCTCAACCGCACAAGTTCTCAAAGCTGTATCTTCGAAACCATTACTCGGATCAACTTGAAAACAATATTCTAGAGGTGTTGTGGAATTTCATAAAGCAAAAAAAATGTTTTTTTGAAACCCGTAAACCCATGTAACCCCTTAAGGGCTCCAAACTTATAAGTTTAGTCTGTGAATTGGAAGTTATAGTAACCGACACAGCTCATAGAGTATAACAAAAAGCTTAAAAAAGCTGAAATGAAATTAAAATAACAAAAACAAAAAACAAATTACATAAAAACGAGTATATACATATGTTATATATAATTTAAATACATAAGTATGGACAAAAACTACAGATCGCGTGATGTAGATCAGATAAAAAAATAAAAATAAAAGCAATAAACAGGAATAAACAGGAATATGCAGAGTACAAAGTTGTTAAGCGCTGCTAATAAAAACAAAAACAAAAACATTTACAAGCGCACTCAAGTAATTAATTAATTTAAATACATGCATATGTATTGAAGTACATGAGGGGTATGCAAATTGGCTATGTAATAGCACGACTGCAGTGATTTGCAAACAGCAGCAAATGCGATCGGATCAAAAGAAATTTACGACACTAAAATAGAGAGATAGAAACGGAGAAAGGATGCCCCGCCCACCAAAAGCGAGTGTTGCGAATAACTGAATGCAACGATACGAATATGAATAACGAACAAAATGGGCACAGAGAGACGCAGATCAATTGCATGACGATTTCTCTTAAACAAGGCAACCTCTAACAACTAGCACACTCTTAGAGAAGAACAGAAAATTTTAAACTAAAATATTAAAATAAAATTTAACAAAAAAAATATATTTTACAAAAATAAAACAAAACAAAAAAACATTTAAGTGAATTCAATTCAACGATTTTATTATAGAAAGCATTACTTAATTGTGCAAATAACCGAAACAATACGACAAAAAGGAACAAATTGAGTAGAGCGAAGAGCGGAAAAGAAGACTGAAATTGTTGTATGTGCAGCAACAACACTGCGCGCATACGAAACGTCAAGTTGACAGCTAGCAAAAAACGCCATAAAGCGTATGAAAAAAGCAAATACAAAAACAAAAAATGCATCGAACGATCGTACGCAAACAGTGGGTATAAGGTAAATAAGGTGAATTACACATATTTATGTGTGCGAAGTGTGTTCAAAGAAACGTGACACAGTGTAGGAAAAACAATTAATGAATAATTAAATTTGTTGAAGTGTGAGTAATTATAATTAAAATAAATGTTTTAAACATTATACGAACTGAAGTGCAGATTTCGCAATCAAACGAGGTTTATAGGTCCCTAAAGTCGCCGAAAAGGGGGGATATCCGTAGTTCTCAGAGCGGCCCGTGCTCTGACTCAATTTTTGGCAAACTTTTTCGACACAATAACAAAACAGATGGTATAGTGGACCCACAATATATGTGTATCCTAACCGGACCTCGGTTTTATCTCTGCAGCACTGCTCCCTGTAAATTATATGCAAATACGAAATTGCATGCTGATCACCAGCTAACCACAACAACTAACAGTTGGGGCGTAAGAGCGCCGCGAAAATATGCAGGCGCAGTTAAACACCCACAGCGCGCGACAGTTACAACAACTACAAGTGGATTTGTAAAAAGCAGCACGGCACAGCACACAAACAAAAGCAACACATAATGTCTACTCTGTTTTAATTACAAACCACTTTAGCGCATTAAGTTACCTATGTATGTATGTACAGCGCGGGCACAAATTGCAGGCAGCAGTGCGGGGGGCGCGAAAAACACAACAAATGCGCATTTGTAGAAATTACAAAGCTACCACGTGTAAATAGTAAGCTATAGTGGTTTTTATTTTCGTATTTTATGACAACGCAATTTTAATCCATACAATTGTTGTTGTTTTGCTATATTTGTTGCACTTTTATTGCGTATAAATTTATGTCATATCTCTATATGGTTGACATTTATTTGTGTTTTATCTTTTAGATATCTCACTTTGCACAGATTATATGCACATATGTCACTGATGACGTTTTGTCAATATACATACATATGTATGGATATTATACATATCTATATCTGTCATGTTGTTGGTAATTCATAAAACACAGATTTGCGCGGAATTTTATGTACAATTTTTATTATGTGCACACATAAAAGTTGATAAAAGCCGAATTCGCACACATAACAACACAAATATTTGCACAAATGCCTCCTTGTATGTATATTTAAAACAAAAAAAAAGAAGCTTCACTGCTACCCTTAACAAATACAAAAGATTCCTTACAAGAACTTGAGTTTGTATGGCAGCTACATGCTATAATGGTCCGACATTGGTGGTTCCGACAAATGAGCAACTTCTAAAAGCGAAAAAGACGTGTGCAAAATTTCAGTTTGACATCTCAAAAACTGAGGGATTCGTTCGCGTATATACAGACAGACGGACAAAATTTGTGGTAAACCCAATAAAAGTATACCCTGTATAGGGTATAAAAATTTTGTTGCATTAAAAGGAACATACTTGCAACAGGAATCTCAAACGTACATGAACCTAACCGTCTTATGCTAAACCCTCCGCACTTCGCACTCAGCACGCAATCTACCTACTTTTCATTAAATTTTTTTTATTATTTCGTTTGTACTTTTCCATCGCGTTGCTTGTGCGCTTTTTCTTTGCTTTTTTTTAATTTATGACAGCAAATTTTGTTGTATTTTACTGCTTTGTGCTCTATACAAAAAAAAAAAAATAAAAAATAAAAAAAGACTGTGTTGAGGGTAGACAAATCAGGATCGCGCTAAAAGCTTTTTGATTCAAAAAGGAAACCAAAACTTCTGTGCAATTGTTGTTATTATATAATTCACCAGTTGTTGCGACTAATAACAGTCTACAATTAATTTCAATTATGTTTGCGAAAAATGTCTGGTATATTGTATATTTATTTATTTCTTATTTTTCCCCCACTTAAGCACTGTCACAGCCATTAATCAAAACATATTAGCGAAAAGTATGCACAGGAAAACGTCAGCAATACGAAATGCAGAATGAAGAAACTAAATAAGAGTATGTAAACTGTCTGCAGAGAAGACCGAGCAAAACATGAAAACAAAAAAGATTCGAAAAATACTAACAACAATGCGCCTGACATTAGACTAAACAGCAGGATCTAACGAACTGTTAGTTCGTCTAGTTATAGCAAATGGCAAAAGTGCTAATTTCTTGTTACTTTTTTATGTTTTGTTGTGTTTTTTTTTTTTTTGTTTTAACGTTCTGCATTTCACACTTACACGGGATTACGTTTTTGGCAGACATTTTTTAGGTTATGATATTGTTGTGTAAAAACTTTGGTGCAAAATTGCTGCAATTTTATTATACGTTTTTTATTTGGAAATCAAATTGTTATTTAATTCGTGAGTTTAAATTTATCTATTTTTTAATAATTATTTAATTCGTTGAGTTTAAATTTATGTATTTTTTAAGTTAAACCGTACAATTTTGCTGTTTAATATGCACTAGAAAGACTTAGCGATTTATTAAGCTTACAAATATCCAACTAACAAAAATTTTGTAACTTGCGAATTTTCAGCATACATATATATATTTTTTTTATTTTTTTAATTTGCTTTTTTAATTTTTTTACATTTTTTTAATTTTATATTTTTTTACATTTTTTTAATTCATTTTTTTTTTAATTTTGTTACGCTTATTTATTTATTTATATTTTCCATTATCTATGCATTTTTTGAATGCTTTCGAAAATTTTTTTTTAACAAGCTCATTTGCAAAAATTTCGCTACAATTCAAAGCATATCACAGAGTAAATCACTTTTCCCAATTACTATGTAGCTATGCGTGGGTGTGTATGTGCTTTGCACGAGAAAATTGCTTTCTGCTTGGTTTTGTAATTTTTTTTTTAATAACTAAACAATAATTTGAAAGTATATCTGCTTTTTTATTATCTAGCCAAAAAATCACACAACGAAGCGCATTCTTTGAACCGTCTGTTCCTTCAACGAAAATCGCATTTATATTTTTAACTTCGAATTTTACATAAGAGCACATATTTTACTTTCACGAAAGCTTAATATTTTTTTCTGCAATTGCAGCCGCGAATTTGGTCGCAATATTATTTCGTTTTGTACGAAAATCTGCAAATTATATTTTACTTTAAATCACTTCATACGCGTAGGCGGTGTAATTTTTTTCCTCTACATTCCCTACATACGCGCATTATATCACTTGATTTTTACCTTAAATGCTTAATTCTGCGTTTTGCTTGTTTCAATTTGCGCAAATTTAACTTTCTGAGTATATCTCGCGATTTACAACGCGTTTAGTGAGAGAATATATTTAATACAAATAATAGATATTTATAAATTTAAAATTTTCATTTTTCACAAAACAGTGAGCACTTTTGCAGGCGGAGGCACATCAAAAAAATATAACCGTATTGCAATGAAAGATATTCGCCGTTGACACAACACGCGATCTTTTTGACATTTGCGCCTCTTTTCTTTAATTTATACTTTCTACGCGAACGTTTTTCGAGTGCTTTGCAGTTTTTAATGAGTTGCAAATTTTTACTTTTTTTCTGTGCGATTTTAGCAATTTTGTTTACCGCACTTAGTGGACAAGCGTTTTCATGCTGTGAGATTAATATTATATATACACTTTGCTTACAGTTGTTTGCATTTCTCCGTAGAATAATTATTTTCTATTTACTTGCAATTCTTTTAAATTATTACAATATATAATATTTGCACGAAGTATAAGTTTAGAATCACTGATTTGCTTAGTTTTCAAGCACAATTTCTTTAATGAGCTGATTTTATTTAATTATAGCAAAAAAATTATAATTCTAAAGTTTCGAGTTTCTGTTCCGCTCTTAGACACACAAGCGAATTCGTCAACGTTTCTACGAGCAGTGCACGGTTTGTCACTACAAAACGAAGCAAACGCTGGCTAATAGCCTGACTGTCTGCCTTAAATGCCACCGAGCAGCGGAGTGAAATGCTCGGCGAGTGTAAACGTGCACGGAGCGGCACAACGAACGCCAGTCGGCTCACGCGATACCCACTAGGCGCCCTTTGCAAAGCGCCAACAACAAACAAGCGACACTCGCTAACTCGCCGCCAGGTACGAATACATGTATGTACATGTGTATGCAGTAAGAGCAGTGAAACAAGTAGGAAACAAGTTGTTCATAAATGAGTGCGTCCGTGCTTTTTGAGTGAGCGCATGAGTGCGTAGCGAACGAACGAGTAGAGTCAAGTACGTTAGGGAAATAATACAACAAAAAGCTTTAATGCAGCATCTACCAAATAAGTAAACACAAACGCAGCGCATATAAGAGCGCAGAGATATGTACTCAACAGCTGTGAGCGTGCGACCAGTGTAAATGCAAACGATTTGTGCGCAAGCTCTGTCTAAGAGAAATTACAGGGACGTGCGAAACGAAAGCAATAAAAGTTTAAATTTAAAATTCAGTAGTGAAGCGGGAGTATCTCAAGAGCGCTATGAGCAAATGTAAAAAAATGTGAAAAATGTACAAACAGAAAGTTACTTCGAGATTGTGAACCACCAAACCATCGTAAATTGTAGTAAATTCTAGAGAGCGACATTCTAAGTTAGCAGAGAAATTTAAGTAAACATAAGATCAAGATATAAAACAAATAAAAATAACAAAAGAATTAATTGTTATTAGTTTTTGTGCTGACACACCGTGAGTTTTCGTCGTCGGTTGAAAGTTCTTAGGGTTTTAGTGAGTAATATTGGAAATCTCATAGAGTGTTTCGGCTGGCGATTTCAATTGTGATAGAAGAGTTATAACAAAAAAAAAACTTTTACGATTTAAATCTAAAATATTGAAAAAATGATAAGTTGTAGTTTCTCAGGGTATTAATCATTTTACTAAAAAAGGCGGAAATTTGTGTACTGATTTAATTTTATTTTATTAGTATTTTTTTTTTATTTCAAAATATTATCTTAAATGATTTTATACAAAACTTAATTCATTTATTAAAACACAAAATAATTTTATTTTAATTATTCTCTCACTAAGTTATAAGTATTTAATTTAATCAATGTATAAAGCAACTTACCTTTGAATATTAAATTTCAGCTAAATTTAAATCGCAAATATTCACTTCAAGGGTTATATACAGTAAGAAATTTCAAAAAATTCGATTTTTTTTTATTTTATTTTTTTAATGTAAATATTAGGTTGGAAAATATCTCCCTTCCTAATAAATTTAAGAATACACACAGAAAATTTCATATCGTTCCGGTGAATATTTTCGAAGTTACACGCAAATTTGAAAAGGCGTTTCAGAGTGTTTGTAAAGTGCATTCCAAACTTTAAACGCGTTTTTCTCAAAATAATGTTTTCAAAGTCGGTGACATTCTTCAAAATTGGCTTAACCGATTAGTCCCAAATTTTAACACGAGCTACTTAAATATATTTTTTAGTAATTAATCAATGATTTTGCGATACATATTTTTTTAATAAACAATTTAAGACCGAAATTTTGGTCAAAAATAGATTTTTTTTTTAGAAACAGCTATTTTGTACAAAAGTTTTATTTTACTTATTCATTCTATTTGCTATACTAGATTTAACATTAATTTAACGAAATCTGTTTGGTTTTTTAATTTCAGAGGATCCAGTGCTGAGTTATAGTGGTCACCGCAAACGTCTTTTTTGAGAGGAGCTCTCGGAGATCAGTTGTAGTTCCTTTCCAAATAAATATTTTTACTAATACTAAATCTTAAAATACAGTTTAAAGATACCATAATAATGTGTACAAATTTTTGGATCAATAAATTTAAAAGTTTTCTCAGAAAAAAATTCTAGAAAATCTGGTTTCTCGGCTTTCTAACTGTATATAACCCCTTAAAATATGAAAAAATATGCCCAAAAAATTAAAAGAATAAAATACTTCTCTTAAACAACTTCAAAAAATTAAAACATTAAAATGGAAATTCTCTGCAACAAATATGCTATCGCAATTTCAACTTTCGTAGTCTAAACGCCGATCTAACTCGAAGAGTTTATATGTAAGAGAGTGTAGTCACCACTTCTCCAATATACTCTCACCACCCATTTCATATTTGCACCTACTGGCAGATTGTCTGCTATAATTACATATATACATACATATTTGCAATAATATATGTATGTATGTATGCATGTTTATATAAATTTGTTTGTTTATTTTTTATTTCAATGTGAAGGAGAGATAACAAATAACAAATAGTTTAAATTATGTACGAATTTAGTATGAAAAGTAAATGTATGGCAAGAATTTATGATGGAACGCCCAAGCCAAGTCCATTTAATAAATAAAACAGAACGCTAATAATTATTAGATTATGGAAGATTTTGAGGAAATTGCGTTGATAAGCTGATGATATAACTAGACATTAATTGTTTATTATAATTTTCGGTAAAATGATCACTTAAAATGATCATTAAAAAAATGTTGGTAAAAAGCCAAAGCTTCGGATGCCGAAACGGTGCGTGTGTCAGTAGAGCGCACACAGTGTAATTGGAAAATTTTCCAATCCATAATAATTAATGGCACAATGTAAAGTAGCAATACATATAACAATTTTTGTGTGTTTCTATATTACAACAACAACAACAACAACAATAGCAAGCACACGCTATACTCTAATTACTATCCCTGGGGTCTCACATCATTCATTTTACGAGTGTATGCCAATTCGGTTGTTTGCATGCGGCTTATTTAGAGCAGTGTAAATGCATTATGATGACAGGTATTGTTGTGATGACTGCTAATAATAACAGTAAAGCCTTATTTGCACAAAGTACGCGGTGTGCCACTGATAAAGTTGATAACACCTCAATTAGCAGCACCGGTAAACGCGTCAAGTGTGAACACATATATTTATGTATATTAATATGTAGATATACATATAATGGGTGTTTTTTTAGGTATTGTCATTTTCAGAATTGAATGACCATCAAGCGCGTCGCATGTTCAACGAGATGGCCCGATTCCCGATTCTCACAAGAAAATTTTGTTCAGCGTTGAAGCTAATTTTTGATTGAATGGGTATGTTAATAAACAAAATTGTCGCATTTCGACTGATGATAATCCACAAGCTACTGTTGAGACACCGTTACACTCTGAAAAGGTCACAGTTTAGTGTGCTCTGAGCTCATCGGTTTATATTTCACCAAAACTGTAACCAGCCATAATGTTACAGTCAATCGGGAAGGCTATAAAGCCTTGATTAGTGACTTGTTCGTGCCTGAAATGGTGGATGTTGATGTGAACGACCTTTGCTTCCAACAAGACGACGAGACGATATGTCATACAACCAACGAAACACTCAATTTTTTGAAGTAAACTTTTGGTGTACGCATTATCTTGCGTCGTGAACTTGTGTGTGGCCTCCATGATCGTGCGATTTGAAAGTATCGGACTATTTTTTGTGAGGTTATGTCTAGTCGCCTATCTACGCAGATAACATCAAGACAATTGACGCCTCGGAAGAGAATGTTCGACGCGTTTTTTGCTGAAATACACAGAATTACTGCAAAAAGTGTTCGAAAATGGACCGCTTGGCTGGAATTTAATTGAGGCAGTCCCGGCAGTTACTTGCCCGAAATCATTTTAAAAACATAATGGCGAACACTTATCTTATAATAAAGCTCAATTCCAGGCGATAACATTAAATTATACGCGTTTTATTTCTTCTTAAAAACCACATGTCTAGAAAAACACCCTTTATATATAAAAGTGTGTGTGTGAGTATGTGTATTTGCATTCATCTTAATGATGATAATTATTATTTCACATTTAGTTTGCATTCTGCGCATATAACTGAGTATAAATATAAATTGAAGACTCATTCACTATATATGGTGTATATGTATTTATGTACTTAATAAGTTTTTAAGAGTTGTTCACATACTATATGCAATGATCCCTGAAATATTGCTGCTGTTCAGGCAAGTGTTGTTCCAAACCGCAATTTGTCGATTGCAAGACGTTCAGAAGAATTGTGACTGTCTCAAACCACAACCTGGTATTCATATAGAATTGTTCTTACTCAAGAACTGAAGCCATTGGACCACAGTAAACGTCGTGAATTTGCTGATTTGCCTTGGAACAACTTGAAAACGTTAACGACTTTTTTAAGATATTCAACTTCTACGATGAGGCTGATCGATACTGATGCGAAGAAAATCCACAAATTATTCATGAAAAACCATTACATTTACTCAAATTGACAGTTTGGTGTTGTTTTTCGTCTAGTGGAATCATCGGTCCGTACTTCTTTCGAAATGAAGCTGATGACACCGTTACTGTTCATGGAGTGCGGTACAGATGGATGATAACCAACTTTTTAAAGCCGCAATTGGATAAAGTGGATCTTGACAACAACTGATTCCAACCAGACGGAGCTACGTGCCAAACAGCGCGTGCAACAACCGAATTATTGGGAGAAAAGTTAGGAGATTCGATTATTTCAAGAAAATGTGACATTGAAAGGACTTCAAGAAGTTCCGATCTAACAACATTAGACTACATCTTGCAGGGTTATGTGAAGTTATTGGTCTTTAGCAATAAGACTGACTCTCTTTAAGCTTCAGAAGTCAATACTGAACGCGCTATTCAGGACATACGACTTTATTTACTCGAAAAAGTACTCGAAAGTTGGATTCAACGAATTCGGTTATTCGGTGTTTATGAGGATTTCGGTGTTTTTGAGGACAGTAATTGGTCATAATTTATTCTACTGAACCTCAATGTAACATTCTCTGAGTCATATCAAAATATAAAATTGGCATTTTTGTTTTCGTGCTGCCCACAGCAGACTAAAAACTGATCTCACACTTATCATATTTGAGGAACACAAAGGAATGAAAAAAGTGGACTTAACGAGGACTTAGATTTTTTGTGTTCGGGATGCCTACAATAGCTCAGATTAAAAATTTAAGGACCATCAAGGAACGGAAAAAGGCATTGACGTATAAGCAAGCATTATATATTATTATTATTTCATTTATTTAGTATACTTAATTAATTTTATTTTAGAAAAATTTTTAAAATTTTTTTTATTTTTGAAAAATAAGCCATGCATAAAATGAGGTTTGGCACAAATATTCATGAAAATTTAGTGTAACCGCGTTATCAGGCGCACTTTTCAGCACGCATTCATAAAAAGCTCTATTTATAAGCGCTACCGTTTTGAAATTAGCGAATATTTGCGAAAAAAGCAGTTGAAACTGGCACAGTACGGATTGGGTTATCAGCAACCCAACAGTGTGTACAATAAATAGCACAACACTGTCAGTTAAAAGCTACATAACGTCACTTAAAACGTGAAACAACGTAAAATCACTTTTCATTAGTTCAAACGAAGAAAAACGATATAATACAAGTAGAAACCACTCATATTGAAACAAAATTTGGGTTTTGGTTGAAAAATAGTTATGTATTGGTTATAAAATGGTTATAACTGAGAGTGGAAGCTTGAAACTTAAAATAACGTAACATCACTTTTCACAAGTTGACAGGCGAAATAAAAACGATGTAATAGAAACCGCTCACATTGAAACAAAAATTGAGTTTCGGTTATAAAATGGTTATATATTGGTTATAAAATGGTTATATATTGGTTATATACTGGTTATAAAATGGTTATATATTGGTTATAAAATATTATATATTGGTTATAAAATGGTTATATATTGGTTATATAATGGTTATATATTGGTTATATATTGGTTATAAAATGGTTATATATTGGTTATATCTGACAGCGGAAGCTGAAAATTTTATGCTACATTATATGTAACTTGATGTAGTGAATCATAAGCAATAAAAAACTCAATTTCGATTATTTTAAAGATACGTTATTTTGCTTTTCAGGTGACGATGTGTAACTTGTCGCCACAATCAACTATACTAATTGATGGAGAGATGAGTAGCCAAAAGCTATCTAACTGCGACTCTATCACACCGTAAAGGCCACATACTTTTTGTACAGCATATCAATTTATGAATATGCACATATGCACTCTTCGTCGATAAGGTTCAGTTACTTTCGAAAGCGCATAAGGCGTAAAATTGAGAGATGTACTAGTAAATATATAAGTAGTATATAAGAAAGTGCTTGAATGCACTTGATTATCTCTGCTAGTCCGCCTAGTGAGGCCTTAATGCATTAAAACAAATCAGTGTTGAACATATACTTATGTGCTATAAACACCTCATATACAGTAGATCACGTGTCAAACTTCGGAAACAGAACACAAGGAATTATTGAAGATAAGAGACTGAGTTAATTTCTATAAAAAAAGGAAGAAAAAAAACGCTAAAAATCTGCTGATCTAGATTAGGAAATTGAAAAATATATTTGTGGAGCTTAATATTGCATATACCGGGCCTTAAATATATATTGTATTATTTCTATTAATATTTTTTATATTTCTTTAGCAAGTTTTTTAGATAATTTTCGTTTTTTCGTTTCTTAAGTTCACAAATGCGGCACAAGCAACAATAAACAAGTCGTGCGCCACCTCAATACAACATCCTTTTTGGTATTACGTGCGGATAAGCTCTGTAACATGACGTGAACACGGTCTTGAAGCCAGCCATGAGGCGATAAACAAAAATCAATACGAATCAATCGGCTTTGCCAACACCTAAACACACACACACACACAGGCGCACAAATGTTCAAATGTTTGTTATGGATTTTAGAAACGCGAACTATCATTCGAACTGTCAGCGACAGGCGCACGTGTCACTCATCATTTCGTGGAGCGGCGCATTTGTTGAAGGTAGAATTTGAAAATGTCTTCTTCTTTATAAATAAATAAACGAAATTATTGCCATTATCGCATTTAGATTGAGCTCTATCTACCTTATGTAAGCCAAATCAACAACCTCGCGCCATATAATGTCCACTCAAGCCGAATGACAAACAAACAACGGCGAATGAAAAAAAAAAAACGAATAAACAAATAAAATAAATAGAATAAATATAATATAATAAAAAATAGGTATTATAAAGCGGTGACAGATCAAGAAAATTACTAATACTAAATCGAAGTATTGCGTGCAGAGCGGATTTGAAAATATAGGGTGAGAAAATATTCTAATTAATAAAAATGTTTACCAAAAAGGAAAATAAATGACAATTTTCAGAGCTTTTAAAAATGCGGCGAGGGCATACGACAATAAACGAACTGCATAAGGCAATCACCAAAAAGGCGAAAATGTGAAAATTATTGTAAAATCAAAAATTATGTTTAAAAATTCCAAAAAAATATAAGAATTCGGTTAAGGTTAGTTGGAATTTGAAGAAAAGCAGTAAATTCGACAAATACTTCTAAAGTTATTTCATAAATAGCAAAGAGTTCTCGGGTCCTCTGGAACGTTCGCGTGAAACTTCAAAAACTATGTAATATCTCAGCAATATTATCGAAAATTTTAAGTAAATCTGACAAATACTTTTCGAGTATTTCCATAATTAGCAAAGAGTTCTGGCACGTTCTCAAAAGTTTTCTCAAAACTATGTTTGTTAAACTGGAAACCACCGTAGCTCAAAAAGCGCTGGGTAGATTTCAATGAAATTTACAATACAGCTTTTTGGAAACTTCAAAACCTAGTGCACCTGATCGAAGGATTCATATCTTATAAAAAATTAAACTTTGGATTTCTCCCCTAAAAATGAGCTTTAAAAAAATATTTTCTGTTTTCAAACTTAAGGCAAGTTAAGTGGAAATCTTATTTAGTGATGATATGTTTTTACTTTTTCAAAACAAAATAATTTGCCGACAAAAAAAATTTAAAATGATCATTTTTCATAACTCTGACCACACTTAGCCCATTAATAAATAAAAAAGAAAGTGAAAAATTCAAAGAAAAGAAAAAAATAAATAAAAAGTTTCAAAATCTTTACCCTACAACCTTAACTGCTCGATTTTATGCAGAAGTGTTGCACATGCGGTGCATGTTACAAACACGAAGCACATAAAAATCGTAAACGAGATAAACCGACAGACAAAAGCAATGCAAAAACAAACTCAAAAATAAAAAACACTAAAAAAAATATAAAAAAATTTCAAGTGAAAGAATGCAGTGCATAAAATTGAAAATTCGAAATGTATTTTTAGCCGATGCTGGAGTCAAATTCTCGCCCAACTCTCTATATATGCATGAAGGCAAATGCCAGAACACCACGACGCGACAGTTGCCGACCAGTGAGCGCTGCACACATGAAAATACACATAGTAAAAGTAAAACAATAAAAAACTGAAAACGTAAATGTGGGCCGAAATAAAATTCAAAAAAAAAAAGAGAATTGAAAAGAAATACTAAAACAAAGTAAAGAAAAATTAATAAATTAGGAAAATAAAGAAAAGAAAAATTAATGAATTAAGAAAAATAGAAAAATATAAATCTAATAAAAAAATATATATTTAAAAACAAACACAATAAAAATATATTTACAAAAAATTAAACAAAAAAATTAAAAATTAAAAAAAAAAAATTAACAAAATAAACAAAGCCTCAATTTTTGAGAATTTAAAAACAAAAAAAGTACTGTATCGATTATTTTGAAATTTTCAGAAAATAGATGTAACTGTTTCAAGAATACCAGAGGAACTCTTGAAAGAAAGAAAAACATATTTTTTGAGCTATACGAGATGTTGTTGCTGTAGCGGCAGAATTCTGTCGAGTGACAGTCCTTGGCCGGGAAAAAAATCCGGATCCGTTCCGGTTACGTAGACCAGGCTGTCGTCGGAACGGCAGCTATACAAGATCTTCGAGGCGCTAAAACCGAAAGTACTTCACTTCGCGGATTCCGGTCTTCTCCGTGAATGAAACTTCAAAATAAAAACTTTTGTTAAAATAGAAAACAAAAAATCGAAAAATGAGCAATCGCTCTAGGTGTGCACCTTAAGAAACGAAAAACCAAAGAAAAAACGAAAAATCAAAAACTATGCCACATGTACATCTATCAACAAATACATTAAATTCCAAAAGATATGTGACATACACACATAAGCAACATGTATTTAAGGCCAACGAAAAGGAAAAAAAATTGCCTGCCAAACCAAAAGAGAGTGCGAACGAAAGCAAAGTCATTGAACCACTGCTGCTGCTGTGGCCGATCGTATGGATCGTGTAGATGCGGTGTTGCTGTTGAGCGTGGGTAAATTGTCGTCGTTGCCGGTGATGACAGACAGCAATATGACGAAGTGTGTGAGTTGCAGTGGCGAACAATTTTCAAGTACAAGTATTCGTACTTTTTTTCGAAGTTTGCGGCTAATTTGGGTTTCTGAGATAAGAGTTGGAGCAAGTGCTTGTGGTAATATGAAACGAATCGAATATTTTCGAAACAAATTGTACAAATTAGAGTTTTTCAACTAGGAATTTGTTGTAGCAAAGGATTTTATATGGAGTGATGCTGATTTGAGGCATATAACTTACAATACATATATACATATTAGAAAAAAATAGAAGAAAATTTATAAGATACACCTATGAAAATATGGATATATGAAACATATATGAAACAAAGCCATATTTAGCCAAGTTGCACACCAATCTTATTGCTCTCACAGCTCATTTATGCTCCCAAACACTTCAGTTTCATACATTTCTTTTCATATTTGCGTTATCTTAGTTGCGCTTTCTCATTTTCGCCAAAAGTTTTATTTTAATTTTTATGTTTATTGTTCACTTGCTTGTTTGCTTTCAAGAGACCGCGTTGCGGTTGCCTGAAGAAACACACAAGTAGATAAATAATCATGTGGTAGCCCGCGGCAACAGAAACACGTTTCGACAATGCATTATTTTTCCTTTTTTCCTCTTGCCAATGCATTTATGGCAACCCGAAATCGGAGTGCAAATTCAATTTTATGGAGTTGTGCGAAAAAAAGTAAAGCGAAAAAGTGCGATGTGTCTAAATGCGTCCGAGAACAGCCGAAAATCAGGAAGAACACAAGCGAGGCAAAATCATGCCGCTGACAAGCATCAGCAAGTCCATCAGGCAGACAGTGAATGACAGCATTTTCCGTTACATGCGTCGCACATGCCTCTCCCACCCATTGGTCTGAGTAATTACAGCGACTGCCAAATGTGTACATTTGCAACCAGTTCCACTGTTCGCGCGATTTTAAGAACTTTCTTGCTGTTTATGATTCACGGTGCACGATAAGCGATTGCGACGACTTTGCACTACATGATTCATAAAAATAACGAAGTATTTTTGTGATTTTTACTTCTTTAATTGAAAATCTTTTTTCGTGTACTTTAGTGGTTTTTCTTTTGTTTAGTTGTGATAAAGTATTTCTTATCTGCCTTCAGATGTACATAGTAATTGTTAAAAATGTTTAGAAACATTAATTGTTTGAGCTTTTCGATATGATCATACCTATAATGAAGAACTTGCTAGCAAAACATGGAAATTATAGATAATATTCGCCACACCAACGCCCTTCTTGAGGCTCAGCAGCATTGGTGGAATCATCTGTCCATATTTCTTCAAAAATTGTGCCGGTGAGAACGTAAATGTCAATGACAACCATTATCGCGTCATGATAAATTGAGGCTCGTGATCTCTCGGCGACATTTGGTTTCAACAAGACGGCGCCACTTTCCACACATTCCATCAATCAATAGATTTATTGAGAGAACGCTTCGGTGAGCAGATAATTTCACTTTTTGGGCTGGTCGATTGGTCACCAAGATCGTGTGATATCACACTATTAGAATTTCACCTGTGAGACTATGTCAAAGCAAATATGTCATATTTACAAGTTTTTCCTCGATAAAAGCCCACGAGCTAGACGGACAAAAATGTTTATGGTCCTCATAATGTAGGAGCTAATCATGTATATTTTTGTTTTCGTCGAATCCGATCTAATAATTTGGTTGCCAAAGATGATTCACACTCGCGAAGACCAATTGTCGAAAACATTGATTAAATAATGTAAATCGTCAGATCCGAGCGCCATATAAGAAAGACTTCGATGGCGTTCGAGTCACACAAAACCGTAAACTGTTTGAAACCATTTGAATAAAATTGCATACAAAAAGAAATTGCTGAATCGCTACAAAATCGGTCAATTTCTACAGCCACACAGGTAATGAAAAGTGAGTCAGTTACGGCAGCATCAAGCGAAAACGGACGTGACGGTCAAGTTAGTTTTGCCATGTGTCTGGGTGAGATTGGCAGAAAATCATCAGCAGGAAGCAATCATCCAGAAGCGAACAGCTTTGGCCAATAATAGAAAAGTTATGTTCTGTCATGATAACGATAGGCCACAAACAGCGGTAGTGACTCGCCAGAAGCTACGAGCGAAGGTTTTTATGCTGCCATCTTATGGTGAAGAACCAACACCAAGTGATGACTTGTTCTTGTCAAACCAGTTTACAGCCAATAGAAACGAGAGTTTCTGATAATTCTAACTATGCTAACAAAAACCTATAATTTAATGCAAAAGTGATGGGTCTATTTTTTACTAGTCCTATTACCATACACTTTATATGGTTTCTGACTTTTCCTTCTGGGTGTTACAAACTTCGTGGTAAATATATTCCTCATAAACCCACAAAACGCGTGTCTCATTACTATTCAAACACGTTACTGCGTTTTGACCCTTTGTTTGCACCGCTGAAGCGCTATAAAACGTATTAACCAATTCCGTTTAACAAACTAATGTCTTTTTTATAAGCCAAATGCTGGCGAGATTAATTGATTAAATATTCAACACTGATACCAATACTGACACTAAAATCGACAAAATAATTCATTCTTACTTATTGACACCTGCGACCACGAAACGAAATTTCTATCGTATTGAACGCATAATAAATAATAAAAGCACGGAAGCCACGCTTTTGCTGACCTGGACGCATGCGACAAAAATTATTACCAATTCCGAAGAAGTGCAAGAGATACGAAGAAAAAGCAATAAAAAATGTGAAAAAAATGAAATTAAAAAAAAAACATTAAAAAAAATATAAAAAAAATAAAAAAAAAAAATATTAAAAAAAAAAAAAACTGAAAAAATTAAAAAAAAAATTAATTTGAAAAACATTACAAAAAAATTAAATTTGAAAAACATTAACAAAAAAAAATAAAAAATAATTTTAAAAATATTCAAAACAACAAAATTAAAAAATAAAACTACAATAAATAAATTAAAAAGACTTAAAAAAAATATTTAAAAAAATATTGAAAAATTAAAAAATGTATATGTACATATGTATGTATATTAGAAATTCAGAAAAATTCCAAGAGATACGAACAAAAATCAATCCGAAAAGTAAAAAAAAAAAACTTTTTTAAACCAGAAAAAAAACTAAAAACAAATTTAAAAAACTTAAAAAAAATTAAAAGTAATAATTAAAAAAATTAAAGAACAAAATATAAAAAGAAAAAGATAAAAAATATACATATGTATGTATATAAATATATTAAAAAAATT
Organism: Bactrocera neohumeralis; assembly: GCF_024586455.1. Taxonomy (NCBI): domain Eukaryota; kingdom Metazoa; phylum Arthropoda; class Insecta; order Diptera; family Tephritidae; genus Bactrocera; species Bactrocera neohumeralis. The sequence continues at coordinate 54,508,686 of NC_065919.1, forward strand.
TAAATTTAAGAAACATTAAAAAAAATATTACAAAAATATTAAAACAAAATTAAAAACCAAATTTTTTTACATAAAAAAATATAAACACAAATTAAAAAAAAATAAAAAAAATTTACAAAATACAACAATTAATTAAAAAATATAACCGCATAAGCGGTTTCTACGCCAGTGAAGAAGAATTAAAAAAAAAGCTTGAAAAAAAATTAAAAAAAATAACAAAAAATTTAAAGAATTAACAAAAAATTAAATATTATAATAAATATTAATAAAAAAAAAAATAAAAATTAAATAATCAAAAGAAATTAAAATAAAAAAACTTAAAAAATATATATTATATATATTATATTAAAAATTAAAAAAAACTACAATAAATAAATAAAAAAAACTTAAAAAAAAATATTTAAAAAAATATTAAAAAACTAAAAAATATATATATTAGCAGTTCAGACAAAGTCCAAGAGATACGAACAAAAATCAATAAGAAATGTAAAAAATTTTTTTTTTAAATTAGAAGAAAAAAATTAAAAACAAATTTAAAAAAAAAAACTTAAAAAAAATTTAAAAATAATAATTATAAAAAATAAAGAAAAAAATATAAAAAGAAAAAGATAAAAAAATATATGCATTATATTAAAAAAATTTAAATTTAAGAAACATTAAAAACAATATTACAAAAATATTAAAACAAAATTAAAAACCAAATTTTTAATATAAAAAAATATGAACACAAATTAAAAATAAAATAAAAAAATTTACAAAATACAACAATTAATTAAAAAATATAAACGCATAAGCGGTTTCTACGCCAGTAAAGAGGAGTTAAAAAAAAAGCTTTAAAAAATATTAAAAAAATATTTTTAAAAAAATTACAAAAAATTTAAAGAATTAAAAAAAAATATATATTATACAATACAAAATAAAAAAATAAAAATTAAATATTCAAAAGAAATATAATAAAAAAATTAGAAGAAGTCTATTATTAAATGCAGACAATAATTTCCAGAAATCACTGAAGCAATGGTCGAAAATAAAGCGGAAAATGACGAAACCGACAAATGGCTTGGAAACAATACCAACCAATATCAATAGGTATTATGACTATGCATTATGAGCACAGCGGATGAACGGGCGTTCGGGCTGACTGGCCGGCTGAGCACTCGAAATGCACGTATGCGTAGTGTTACGGCCGTATTGCATTGAGTTAGAGGGAAATCACGTAAGCCAAAGCGCGAGTAATGCCACTTCTAGGAAAGACCAACAGCAAACGGCGCTCTTCAGCGTACACGATTTCGAAATTTCATTGTACAATTTCAAAATCACGTAGTTTTCACACATTTACAGAATTTCAATGAAATATGCCAACCGCCAATGGCAACGTCATCGTCATATGTATAGTATGCCCACCACCAACACCACCATCATCATCGTCATCACCAACGCCATCAGCTGGCCACACCGAAACCGATAACGTTGCCGCACCTGAAGTCAACGTCATCAGCATAAGACTGAGCAGCATAAGGCGCAAACCACAGCCAGAAAGGCAACACACACATATGCAAAATAAATAAACCGAAAACAGCAAAAAAAAAAATAAAAACTTAAAAAATAAAAGTAAACACACAGAAGAACAGTGTGCCCAATAGTTCTAGCCTAAAATCGATACGCAGCTACAATAAATAAATAATTGTTGTTTGTATTCAAAACCTGACTCAGCAAAAAGCGCAAAGTGATGAGTGTTGGTGCTGAAGTGGCGCGCTGCCGTTGCTGCTCCACAAGACATTGACAGTGGTAAAGGTGTCTGGTGGTGAGATAAGTAAGGCATTTTTATTTTCCCTTGACTACGTTTGCTATTTTCCAGCAAGCTATAAGCATGCCAAACTCACACACACACACACACACACACAGAAATACCCACACACCCTACCACACATATACAGTAGTAGTAGTAGTATATGTAAAGCGCGGCCGAGCCCCTCAAAGTTTGAAATATTTACAAAGCTCGCTACGCTACAACCAACAACAACAATAAGGCATAAGAAATTCGAGCTGAAAATTATGAAATTCGAAAATGCAAAATGAAGCAATGAAATAGCCGTTTAGCGAAATACAGATACCAAGTACTATAACGTGAGTGTATATTAGTCACAACTGTATACTATGGACTTTATTTGATGAAGCTTTCCTATAGTTATTAAAGTTAGGTTAGGTTAAGGTAGCGTGCCGACACCCAATGGGTTCTTTGAGAAATCGTTCGAAGGTTAAATAATATAAATTATAAAACGATATTATACAGGTCGCTTAAAAAGCTCTCAGGACTGCTATCTTAGAAAGCTTTTAGAAAAGCTTTAACAAAAAGCTATATGAATTCAGATTTTACAGGGTCTATTTCCAAAAATACAGACACCAACTAGCATAACGGTTGACTATCTTAGTCACAACTGTATACTATTGCCATTTTTTGATGAGCGTTTAATATAGATATTAATGTTAGATTCGGGTATCGTAACAACACTTAGTGGGTTCTTTGTGAAATCATTCAAAGATGGAAGAACTGGCATTATTCGAGTAATAAGTACTTGCATGAAAAGCTCTCGGAACTGCTATCTAGAAAAGCTTTTATCAAGAAAAGCTTTAAGAAATGGTCTATTTCCAAAAATACAGATACCAACTAGTATAACGGCTGTGTATCTTAGCCAGAACCGGATACTACTGACCTTTTTGATAAGCGTTTAATATAGATATTACACCTAGGTTAGGTTCTGGTAGCGTACCGACATCCAATGAATCAATTGACTCAATTTGCGAATTGATGGCGCTTTTCTAGGTACGCTGTGAGTCTATCTGCTTAAATATTTAGTTGAACCTACACCCTACTCTTTTGGTATTCCTTTGCCTTTCAAATTCTTCCAATTTAACCCTAACTCCACTTAATTTTTACTGATTTCTATATGTATATGTAATATTTTCTATGGTTATAGCAATCACTGAGCATATTACTATATTGACCGAAGAGTATGTGCATCGAACCAAAAATCTAACCTTAAAACCAAAAACAAATTTGATGAATCTAGGGTAATCCGGGTTTCATTAGGCAACTAGAACACATACCGCTGAAATGTGTTTCAGCACATTATTGACACAAAGGACAATATTTGCTGAAATGATGTTATATAACGGTTCGTGAATTAAATATATCCATAAATAGGGAAAAGAGGACCAATACTTCGGCCTATAATATGTTTTCTATAATTTTTCAAATTTTTTGGCTTAAAATTGATAAAAATCAGGGCAATACTCTAATTAGCGCTCACATACTTAATATTTTGATTTTCAAAGATTTAATTGACTTTACACCTTATGCATACATATGTACATACAAGGTGGTTTCCAAGGTACACAGGACTTAAAAAAACAGAACCAATGGTTTTTCGGCAAAATCAATTTATTTTATACAAAATAGTTCTCCTTCTGCTTCAATACAGTTTTTTGCACGGACCAAAAGCATGTCGAACGAGTGTTTTAGCTCGTTGGCCGGTATGGCCGCCGGTATGCCGGTGCAAGTCTTTTGAATGGCCTCTACGTCTGCATAACGCTTTCCTTTCATGGGCAAATGCATTTTTCCGAAAAGGAAGAAGTCGCAAGGTTCCATATCAGGTGAATACGGGGAGTGGTTAATAGTTAAAATGTGATTTTTGGTCAAACAATCGGTCCAAGCGTCGATCGATAAGACAATTTTTGGTCGTCATTTGTGCGAAACAAACCGTGCACACACCTTTTGTAAGCCCAAATGTTCGGTCAAAATGCGATATATCGATGTTTAGGAGATGTTCAATTCCATTTCCATGACTTTCAATGATGATTTCGTCCGATTTTTGATGAATGTTTCGATGGAATTTCCGGTGATCACGGATTTTGATTGGCCCACATGTTGATCGTCATTTATGTATTCACGACCACTTTGAAAACGTTGAAACCACTCGTGCACTCTGCTACGGGATAGGCAATCATCGCCATAAACTTGTTTCATCAATTGAAACGTTTCGGTAAAAGTTTACCAATTTTAAAACAAAATTTAATATTGGCTCTTTGTTCGAAGCTCATTTTCGCACCGATAACACAAACATACTGACACTTAAAACGCAATAACTTCACTTCCAATCGATGAAATGTCATGAAATTCTCACTGGACAATTGTTAAAGATAGCAGATTCTAACGCACTAGTAGGCATATAGATGGCGTTACCAGGGGGCGCTAGAGTCAAAAAGTGCTGTTTACTTTGGAACGCACCTTGTATATTGGTCACTATGTGTAACTAAAAGAAAATCTCTTTCTGATAACAATATGTTGTAATTTCAAAACTGCAAAAATGGGCTTAAAACATCCCCTAGCTGTCATATATGTACCTCATATAAGCATTTCAGCATACAGCTAACTTCCGGTTAGCTTTATACGGTATAAACCGGTTAATATATAAGATATCTGAACAAAATTGAGTGAGTGTATTATATTGGATGTTTGGTACTATAGTATAATGCTGAAAATATCCAACTCCCGTATGCTACATATACATACATTTTCTCTAAAATTATTATATCGAAACATGCCTATAGCACAAACTATAAGAACTGAAAATTTCAATCGATTCATTCAATTATCGATGAATAAATATATCGACATTTAAATTTTCGTAGCACCACTAAAGCGCAGAAGACTGTATCTCGTTCGCGAAGCTTTCGAAAAATCTAGAAAATCGCTGAATGAACTTAAAATGTAGCATACACTGAAAGCTTTTCATTAATGGAGCTGCAGACGCCTAAGCAATTTCGATCGAGAATACAGTGGCGAGCCATTCAGCGAATGCAGTCTGGAGCTATTATATCACACAACACACTTAAATATATTTGCACGTAACACACCCATTTTTGCACTGCGTTCGACGTAGAAAATATGCACACACACATACGTGCCCATATATAAAATTTAAAGCCGCCACAGCACGAGCTATTTGCGATTGCATGTTGTTGCCCAGCTGGTGTATGAGCACAGACATTTATTTGTATATTTTTGAGTAATAGACTTTGCTGATAAATTCCAGTTGCAACTTGCGAAATTAGATATTGAAAAGGCTAGCGTTTGAAAGCGCACACAGGCCAGGCACAGGCGAGCGGTGTGCAAACGACGATTCACGTGCGAACGCGTAAAAACGCACGAACGAACGTCATCGCGATGATGTCAAATCAAACGATGACATTGCAATCGCTGGCAGCACCTAGCAACAGCAGACATGCACTCCATACGAACATGGAATCGATCAGCGGCTACAACATTAGAGGCGGTACGAAGTAGTAAAGTGGCTGAGACCAGCCCATGAATAGAAAGTCAATGATTGACGGATAAAAACAAACACAGCGGTTTGCGGCAGACATCAGGCACTAACATAGCGGGATTGGTAAACGAACATACATATGTATGTATGGGTTGCCAGCCGGTTCGGTTGCCGGCGATTGTTGCCAGCATTGACACAGTAAGCCAAAAGATTGCCGAAACGGTGCCTACGTGCAAAATCGGCAGTCGGCCCCGCCATAGGTGAGTGTGTGCGGCATAGCGACAACAGCAATAGCAACAGCTATGCGGAGCAGCAATTAGCAAGTAATTGTGTTGTTGGGCCAGCGCCGCCAGCCGACAAGCCGGGCAAGCGTACGGAGGGATTACCCAAGCGCATACCAGGCAAATTAGTAACTAAAGTAAATAAAAACAAAAACAACATATTGAGTATATACAAAATAAATACACATAATGCTTAGCTAATAATAAACATACTGACATACATACACATATGTATATGTATGTACATGGAAAATGCTTGACTCATTGCTGAATGGCGCTTTTTTCAATAACAGTGTGCCACAACTCATAGCGCCGTAGATGCAAAATTTTATGCACAAGCTGGTTTAGGAGTGTTGGCAATTTGAGAAAAATTACTCCGCCTTTCAAGCGTTGAGTGTTTGCATTTAATTTTTCTTTCGGCCAAGCGCTCAAGCGCGCTCTTTTCAATGATTGAGTGGGTGAATGGCAACCACAGTTGCAATTTGAGTTTTATTTTAAATTCTCTTCAAATTCAAATATCACTTTCGAAACATGTACGCTCTCTTCATTTGCTGCTAACTCCGATCAGCTCGGTTGGTTGCGTCTTCCGCAGCGGCAAGCTAGAGTTGGACTTTTTAATGGCAAAAAAAGTGCCGGCCGGCTTCTCAAACAAAGCTCAGCTGCTACTCCACAATTAGAACCGGTTTTCATAAGAAAAAATAAATAAATAAACAAAGCTGAGCGCCATTAAACTCATCCAAAGTACCTGTCAGTTGCTAGTGTTGGGTTACATTTCGTTGACCGTGTTTCGATTCAAGCACATATGAACGTACTCACGTACGCCACTTTCAATTACAGTTATAATATTTTTTATCTATTGACATATATTTTCGAAAAATTATTCGAAATATTTGAATGATTCATTCAAGAAAATGCACAGCAGCTCTTAAGTTGTCATAATAAGCTGGCTGGTTTTGTTTCGGATCCTTGTACTAGGAAAGGAGAGGTGTAAAGTGAAAACGTCCTTTGGGAGTGAAAAGATTTTTAGAAAATGATGGAGGATCACTCTCTTTTATTGTTTTAGCGTTTAAAGTTTATAAATGAACACCATTCATGGTCCACGTTCTCATATGACAACCACTTACGAGTATGTAGCTTGCCTGACAGAGAGTGTAGGATCAATTTCTAGTATGTCGAAAAGGGCCAATAAAAAGGAAGATCCTGCCACGCAGCTTTCAAAAATATGTTATAATCCTGCGGACGAGCTTCGTGGTGAGCTCTGTTTAGTTGTTAACATAAAAAAGAGTGTCACTAGTGATATTGTCTTTTCCATAAAACTGGCAGCATTTGGAATCGCTCCATCATTTATGTCACTTGAGAACTGCCCTAACATTACGTTCTAGAGACCTGGTGCCCGACTCAATCAAATTTTGCGCATCAATCGGATATAGATTTAGACAAAAGCCTCGCAAACCTTGGATTCACTATGTGATTACGGGTAACCCATCTTAGACGTGGCTGCGGTCAACGTTTGAAAGAGATAATCTTCAAACAACAAATTCCAAAGAATGTTCTTTCGAATGATAACAAACATTCCCCATTCAGTTTGAAGTTTCTGTGTTTTATCTTCAAAAAGTAAGGAACCTTAGAATGACTTAATTTAGACTCATATTGAAGAGAGAGAGAGAGTACTAGTATTTTCAAAAAACTTGGATCTTTTCATGAAAATTTTATTATATTATATTTGAGCTTCTCTGTAAGTGATTATTAAATTGTGGTTTGCTTTCAATCGGTTTTTTAGAGAACCTACCGGAGTTTCTATTTGACTTTTGTGTTAATCTATTCCAAGACATATGGATGACTACATTCTGGTTTATACTGAAAAAACATAGAGGTGTAATCAAAAGTATAACTATTTTCACGAAACTTGGATAGTTTCTTGAAACAGATAATCTTCCCAACAAGACTTTTCCTAAAGTTAAACGTTAGTGGAACAAGTTTAACATGAAACATTGGACCATTACGAGATGTTCTCGTTAAAAAGGAGATTTATATGACTAAAATGAACACCTGTTATTTACTACACCACAATACTTAGATGGGAAAGTGAATATAGTAGATAGATAGAAAAGGTTTAAGGTTTTGCACTGCGACCTATGGGCTATTGTGCCTTCTCCTATATCACATATGGTTACAAAGGTCCAGCACTATGAATAATTCTAGGAGCTTGCTGGGCGCGATTGAGCTGATATGAGCCCTATCCAATTAGATGTATCCCAGGGCCTTGAGTTTCGTGTCGCAGAACCGACAGTTTGGGTAAGAGACTGTGCTTTGGACAAGTGCTGTGAATGTAATTGAAACTGATGATAATGACAGACTCTCTTCCAGAAAATTAGACAGTTTTAAACTAACAAATTCCAAATTACTCCTTTATTTTACTTCCGTCTGACCGCCATAGAGCAATTAATAGTAAAAGAAGGGCCAAAACCTCACAATATACACATTACAAAACCGTTAAATTAATTGCAATTGCACAGAATGCCATAGAAAATGTTAAATGGATAACCGAGCACTTCATTACGAGAGTCACTCCATGCCAGAGCCAGACATAGTTAAATTTGACAAATTATATCGATTTAATATGCAATTAATGCTGTCATCACTTTGGTGTCATAGTTAAATTCGCGTCGCTTAATCAAGTTCCACAGCACGCCAAGGAGAGCTCAATCAGCGTTCAACGTCAAGATCGGCAATCAAAAGGCGACAGAGTACAGTCAAACGTCAAACAAACAGAGCAACAAACAAGAGTTGCAAGTGTGGCAGGAGGTGGAAGGAAAGCGGCCGGGCAACACGAGGCGAACGGGATAAATTGTCTAGAATGAATGGGAATAGAATTTCAGCGGATGGGTTGGGATGCACTGGGTACGGCCATTAAAATGGAACAAGTGAAAATGAGACCGAGTGACAAACGTCGCAGCACGCAACAATCAAAGAAACCAAGCCACCATAACAACAATGCGCCATAGAATAATAGAGTGGCGAAAAATTAAACTAAATTGAATGTGTGGGGCAATCAACGCACACACAGCGCGCTGGCGTACAAGCCAAGCGCAAAAACACACACAATACGAGTAATAGAAGACAATTGAAGTAGACACACAATAATTTTGGAAGAAAAGGGAGAAAACCAGTATCAACCACTTTGCTAAATACGCCACATCGGGCTTTTTTCTTCGCGCTTAATTTCTTTATTTTTCCGGGGGCTAACGTTCAACGACTACCGTTCAACCGCAGCAGTCTACGCTGCTACCGTTTTCTATTTTTATTGTTATTGTAGTTGACACTCGCCGTGACAGATGATGTATCTTTATCAGAAGTTGTTTAGCGTAGTGTTTATCCACATAAGTGTTTCCCTGTACTAGAGAACATTGTAGACTTGCTTGTTTGTTGTTGCTATGGTGCCGGTGAGGGTAAAGCGTTTTGTTCTCAATTGCTGTGCTCTATGTGATTTGCCACCAAAGAGAGTATGAGTTTATTTGAGTAGAAGGGAACGAAGATCCTTCTGCTGCGAGCAGACATATCGTAGCATCGATTTGATGTTGGTTTTCTATGGTGTTTACGCTTTGTCAACAAAGACGACAAAAGAGGCGATTGATTGAATGAAGCTGACCAGAAAGTACATACAGCAATAGCAACTCTGCTCAACACAAGTTTGTATGATTTTGCTGACATAACATTTTTGTTTATTTTTTTTTACCAATGAATGACATTACTGATGGTGTTTAAATTGAATGATTAAAATATTGTTCGTGAATACGGTTTTTGACTTGCCGCCTGTTTTCTACCAGAATCGCTGTTTTGATGCAATTTGTAGACAAACTGCTTGCGAATTTAACAATCGAAAAAAAACTAATTATGGCTATCAAACTGAATATAAACGCGAAGTCTAAAATTTCGACCGATTTTGGAAAAGAGTTGTCATATATCAAAAATAATGATTGTAAATTTCGATAAAAATGTCTCAGCCAAAAATAATTAAAAAAGCAATCATAAACTGAAGCCGCACGACCTTCCCAAGCAACATCGCTTCGCTCTATGGACTTTTGAAAAGTTCCAAGAAGATCCGACGTTTTCGAGGAAAATGTTGTTCAGCGGTGAGGCCCATTTCTGGCTCAGTGGGTATGTAAAAAGCAAAATTTCCGCATTTGAGACGAGCAGCAATTCAAGAGCTGCCATTTCCATTACCGTCAATGGCGACCGTTATCACGCCTTGATAACCAACTATTCGATACCTGAAATTGAAGCTCGTCATAAAAAAAACTGACACATACGAACACCAAACCCTTTGAGGGTTTTACTATCTACTATTTACTTACTGACCTAGTACCATCACCCTGACTTGGAATTTCTCACCCCCAGATTAGCTGGTGTACTGTGTAATTTCACGTTTTCGGCCGGTCGATTGCCCACCAAGTTCATGTAACAGCTCACCGTTAGACTTTTTCCAGTGTGGAAATGTAAAGCCTGAAGTTTATGCGAACGACCCGTTTCAAGTCAGGCCTTGGATCAAAACATCATGTGTGTCATTTGCCAGTTATCAGTCGAAATGCTCGAACGAGTCATTGAAAATTGGTCTCAACAGATGTACCATCTGAGACGTAGTCTCAGCCAATATTTGAAAGAGATAATCTTCAAAAAATAAACGCCGTAGAATGTTCTTTCGAATGATAATAATTCCACATAAAATTTGAAGCTTCTGTGCTTTTTCTTTAAAAAAGTAGGGAACCTCGAAATAGATCACCATTTAGTTCCAGCGATAGGTAACCAGTCCAGTCTGGGTACCATTGGAACGGTGATTCTCGCACTCAATGAAATATTATTACCTAAAAAGTAAAAATTACAGTTAAAGGCTTAATAACTATAGTAAAAATTTGGAGGCTCTGTGTTTTTTCATTTCACTATAAAAAAAAATCCGAAAAGACCTTAAAAACGGCACTCAAGTTTCGGCAGAGCAATCGCCAATACCAATGATACATTAAATTTCCTGTGCCGGAGATAACTTACAAAACAAAAAACAATCATTTTCAAAATACGATTTCATATTTTTAAAACGAGTTTCAAATTAAAATTTTAGTTTAAAAAACACAATGAGACAGTAAACCATTAAAGAAGGCCAGAAAAAAAACTATTGGTCAGCGGATATACTTGTTAATAAACATAATTTAATTTAGTACAATTATTGCTAACTCAATTATCTACTTGTATTTAATTAGCCATATCATAGTCCACTTTTGTACTAACAATTTTAGTCGATACTTTTTTAACTTCAGTCTGTATTAATGTAAATTCGAGGCACTGATTAGAAGTGGCAAGTACAAATACTACAAATTAGCTGCCAATGATAATTCACAACGCAATTTTCAAATTCATAGGAAGCAATTTCTAAATTTTTCACGCGCTGCGCAAAGATTTTTGCAATAAAATTTTCTAAAATCGATCAATACACGTTTGTGGTTTGCGGTTCGATTGCTTTTACGCAATATAGGCCAACAAAAACTATTCAAACGAAAAAAGAATTGGAAAAACAAACAGTCATGCCGGACCAAAATATTTGAGAGAATACTTAAACAAACAATGAGAAAAAAAGTGGAAATGAAAATGAAATGGATTTGCGAAAAAACTATAATTGTTAAACAAAAAGCACGATTAATTGCCAATCGACACGCAAAGTTCTGAAAACATACACAAAACTAACAAAGCAATCGTTGTTTGGTCACCTGACCAGCTGACTAAATGACTCAACGCAACGCTTCATTCCAACACAAGGGTTTTTGCTGCTATTTTGATAGGTACAGAACATTTGGCTTTCAACTCTGAAACTAAGTTTTTTGCAAGGGACCACAAAGGAATGAAACGCAAATATTAAATGATAGCAATAAAGTGAGCAGCAAATTCAATAAAAAATAGCAAATAACTTATATAAGTATACATATGTATGTATTTTTGTATATAATATCACATACATAAGTGGTATAAAAGTGTGCAGCAACGCTTGAAAGCACGAAATAAGAGTTGGAAATTTTAGGAAATATTTGGAAAGCAAACTATTGGATGGTAAAAATTCAGTTACGGTGGTGGACAACGAAATGGAAACACCAACATATTGACCACTTTCACGTAATATTTTAAATTTTTGCTATTTAATATTAGAAAACTATTGAGTAAAAAATATTTGAAATACAGTAGTGGACAAAGAAATGGAAACACCAAAATCTTGACAACTTTCTTCGAAATAACTTCGCCTTTTGCTATTTAATATTAGAAAATTTTTGAGTATAAAATATTTGAAATACAGTGGTGGGCAACGAAATGGAAACACCAATATATTGACAACTTTCTTCGAAATAATTTCGATTTTTCAATTTAATATTAGAAAATTATTAAGTTAATAATACTACAGCAGTGGACAAAGAATTGGAAACACCAAAATATTGACAACTTTCTTCGAAATAATTTCAACTTTTGCTTTTTAATGTTTAAAAATTATTAAGTATAAAATATTTAAAATACAGTGGTGGTTCAAGAAATGGAAAAGCCAACAAACGTGCAATTCTCAACGAGAAAACAACTTTTTGTCCATTAGAAAAACTTTTACAAAATCAGGATGCAAACATATCCTGATATGCTATTTTATGAATATTATATTTATAGTATACATACATATATAATATGTTCAGAAATTTACAATATCTCATAATTAATATATTTTCATAAATTTAGTGCATACCTGTTTCATGGACCACTAGCTGTATTTTTTATTACATTACTAAATGAAAGCCGTTTGTACTTAAATTTTATTTTTGTTTCGGAGTGATCATTTCGTATACTTGGTGAGTGAGGTAGTTCTAGCTGACTTTTAGACTGTACTCATATTTAGACACGAGAAACGCGAGTCAATGGTCGTAAAAATATTTAATGACTTGACATAGTACAATGAAAGAAATTTTCTTTTTGAAGAAGTTTTATGAGCAAATTGTAATAAATTAATTACAATTGTGGGCATTAATACTGTTATCATATAACACTGCCATCATATAACGGAGCTTACATATAAATTTATAAATGTAAAGAAAAGACAAATACATCTAATGAGTTGGTGAAGAATGGCAGTAAATAATAAAATATTAAATAAAAGCTGCTGACAGTGATATTCTTAGGACCGTTTTTTCAATGTGTGGTTAGCAGCAATCTCTCAGTTGAGAACTGGTCAGAAAAAAGTTTATTTATGGAAAAAAAGAGTTTTGGTTAAGTTAACCAGTTAAGTTCTGGTAAAAAAAAAGGTTAATTACCGATAGAAACAGCCTTGGCTAAGTTAACCTGAACTTAAATGAAAGAAGGCTGCTAAGCAGACATTGAGAAAACGGGTCTTTGTCAAATAAGTAGCCACTCTACACACAAAGTCCCCAAAAAAACTCAAAAAGTGTGGAAAAATGATTTTTATGGTCCTACATTAGAAGAAGATAGATGAGGCGTATATTTGACATATAAAAATATTTTGCCACCAATCTATGTATGTATATGTATGTACATATGTATGTATATAACGATATCTATCACCGAGTGTATATAAATTCATAAAAAAATTAAAAGAAATATTAAAAAAATTATAAAAAAATTATAAAAAAATATAAAAATAAAATATTTTTAAAAAATTTAAATTAAAAAAAAATTTAAAAAAAAAAATTAAAAAAAAATTTAAAAAAAATTAAAAAAAAATAAAATTAAAAAAAAATTTAAAAAAAATTAAAATTAAAAAAAAAAAAAAAAAAAAAAAAAAAATTAAAATTAAAAAAAAAAAAAAATTAAAATTAAAAAAAGTAATTATTATTTCTATCATCTCTTAGAATCTCCCTAATCAACTGTGATTATTATTTATTAGCAAGACAAATGGCTAACATCAAATTAGCTTAACAAACTCATTAATCCCAAAGCATATATGTATATGTATGTGTGTGTGTGTAAAACCTAATCGGCGTGAGCAAAGCCAATTCAATTAACATTTCATTCGAAAATCAGCAGTCAGCAAGCGGCACTTCGAAATTGCCTAATCATTGCATGAATTGAGTGAAAACTGCAGCAGCAACTCCAATGGCAAGCTAGAAAATAGCAAAAATTATTTATGCTGACAACGTTTTGATTTATTAACGTTCATTTCTGGCTAGCGCTAGGCTAGAGCAAAGCGAATTTGTGAAGTCATGCCCATGAGTATTGCATCTTTTAGGCGCACAGCACCGCAGTTCGCCACAAGTCAAAGATAATACGACGAAACCCAAATAGGATTGGAAGAAGCAATGAAAATTGCGGAAAACACATAAAATAATAAATAAAGTGCGTGCCGCACAGAAAGCAAATTGAGCAACCGAAGAAATATTATCAAACCGACATCTTTCGGAGCAAATATGCTTATGGTGTTTGTTTTTATTTCATATTGCCACAATACAAATTGATAATGTCATAAAAGTGCCTCAAATTGGGTTATTTGAAAAAAGTATGATGGGCGTAATATTGCGTGTTCGCGTGCTTGTGGCAGCCTGTGGTGGCAAAGTCGAAATGCCGAATAGCCAAAGACGAATAAGGCGCAATATCGAAGCATACATTTCACTATACATACTGTATATGTTAGTAGTAATGTATGTATTAATATATACAGCAAATATGCTTATACATATGTACAGTATTATTCCACTATCAATTCGGCAAAACATCAAAATGCCTACCATATGACCAATAGTCCAGAAATAATTTACAAGTTCTTCCTATTTCCGTATGATTTCGCATGAAGAAGGCATATAAAATGTCAAAACGGTAGCCAGAAATGCCAAAATAGCAGACATAGGTTGTGTTTAGGTCCAGCTTTCGAACGTTGCCGCTACAATTAGAAGTACATAATAAATCGTGCGAATGAAAGGATTTCTTGTATATATTTTTTTGGAGATTTGGGATTGAGTAGATGAAAGGTTTCAGGTTATCAGTTGAGCATTGTATTTGTATTTGACAGACAGTTACTAAAAAAAACACAGAGAGTGAAGTTTTTTGATTCTATTCTAAAATAAAGAAGCAGGCGTGTGATTATGACATCAAATTAGTTTTCTGTTTGAAAGCAAGTTAACTCAGCTATTTTTGAGAAATTTTATAATAACGAGAATAATCAGTTATACACTTAGACAAAAAAGTACCCGGAAATTGTAAACAAATTTCCTGTTTAAATGATATTTCAAGATAATGATTTTGATGGATATTTTGGATACGAAAGGCGTTCTTGCTCGACTCGTCTCGATAAAGCTGAATTTTTTTTCAAAACGAGTACCGTAAACAGATCTCTTTCGACATGCTTGAATACGCGAATTCCGATCCCACATTCAAGGAGAGCATTATAACTGCCGATGGGACATGGGTTTATGGGTTTGACATGCAAACAAGCCAACAATCATCGGAATGGAGGGAAAGAAACGAGATTATTTTCTAATAAGCGCTAAGGTTTGGTCTGGTTGCTGGCCGGCTGGCTACTATGAGGCAAACCTGAATAGTTTGTCTGATCCTAACTATAGAAGTTGACAGACAGATGTTAAAAGGGAGACGGCTAGAGCGTACAAAAAGTAATTGCTGAAACCTGAAAATCATTTAAAATCCATTATACAAATTTTGCGTGCTCCGCGGTCTTCCTAAAAAATCGCCAACTGGAATATTAAAAATTAGGTGTGAAAAGGCCAAAATGATGGATGTGAAATGGCAACGTCGCATAAATGTCAAACGAAATTGTGTCACAGTGCAAAATTGTTGTTATATACACCGACTCAAGCGCTCGCCAAATTGACCAAACACATGTTGCAGATGCAAAAATGCCGCGAGCACTGAATCAGCAACCAAAAGTTGCGCAAAATAACGCCAAAAAATTTGCTAACAAAAGAAAAAACAACAACAAAAACTTTTAACGCGTGCTAATTTTCTGACGCGGTAGCTGAAGCAATATCATCGGCACAGCTGTCAGTAAGCAAAATAAAAGGGTGTTGCTGCAGCACAGCAACAACAAAAACAACTGTACCGATCGGCAGGCGATGTCTGCTGAAAAACAGCTGATCTCGTCAAGTAAAGCGCATCAATCGAATGGCATACGTGACCTGGCTCAATGCCAACCTGAGCGGAGAACCACCAAAAAAAACCAGCGCTAGAAGCGCGAAGGGTGTACAGTTGGTGTTGTTGTGTTTGCAGTACGAAAATTAGTTAATTAAACAAATTGCTGTGAAAATTTGTGCTTTTAAAAAACAACAAACACGCAGAAGCATTTCCATGCCTTTAGAATCATTGGAAAAGCGGCTTAAGAAATATAAAGACATAAATAAAGAATATAAAATTTTTATTTTTTTTTTTTATAAATTTAGGCACTCCGATTGACCACTGTGGCACTGACAAAAATGTGACTAGCAAATAAATTAAATTGTTTAATATAAAAAATATTTTCAAATTTGTTTTCAGCTTTTGCTGCCAAAGCCACCAATCAAGCAGCGAAGAGATATAAAATATTTACGGATTTACAGTTATACACACATAAGTGAACACGTGTAGCGGAAAATGTAATCCTCTAAAGTGGACCCCTTTGCCTCGGGTATATCGCAGATCCAGAATTTTCCCCAATCAACCGCAAAGAAATAATGAAAGTGGCGCGTGGGCTGTTACTAAGGGAGCTAGAGCTTCTCGGAATTAAAGAAAAAAAATCAACCAAAAATCATCATAAATTGGCATGACAAAGTATCAAAATTTATAGTATAAATATACAAAAACAAAAACGAAAAAATTTTGATACAAAATCGCTTATTTGTATTTTATGGACCAAGTCATATGAGCAAGTTAATGAATGGCAGGCGGCTGAATGAAATCGCCAAAACACAGGAAACTCATAAAAACTAAGCAATAAGAAGAATTCGATATTTTGGAATCGCATAAACCGGCTAACAACAAACACACTGACATATATGAGGCATGAGGCATATATGTATATATACAAACATACATATATAGACATAGTTGGGCGGTGATATATATAATATTTGCATGCGGCAAGTGATACTTCCCCAGCCCGCAGTCAAGTGATGCTGCGGCATTGTTTACAAACCGAACCGAGTGAAGTCACATGAATGACGCTCATGTGAGCGTTTTCGCCGAAAATACAAGGAAATGTGTGTTTGGAAAATTTGTCAAAACTATAGCAAGTCATTACTTTAAAATAGCAATCAACACGCTTAATGTATTTTCGCACAAAAACGAAAACAAAATCGGCCATATGATTGGAGACAGTTAGCGAATTTGCACACGCGACATTTTCAATGTTAAGTCGATGATGAAAAAAAAAAACATAGTGGAAAAACACAACAGCCAATTTTCTTTTTTAATTTAATGGAAAGTTTTATTTTCAAATAGTTTAAGGTCAGCTGTTTTTGGTTAATTTTTTGGTTAATTTTAGAAACGCATAATTAGCAAGTAATTTTGGGTAATGTATAGCTGTTTTTTTTTTTTTTTTTTTTGTTTTTGATTTTAGTGATTGAGTAATTTTTTTCAGACAACCTGTTCAGCAATCGAATTAGTAGCTCCAATTTGACATAATTTGGCAAAAAAAAATTCGAATAAAATCGGACTTTCAACCAATCAAGTGCAAGCAATTTTACATAATTCTTGAAAATTATTAGTGTTAATATTTTCGGTCGCTATATCTATAACAACAACAACTAATTTAAGGATCCCACACTTTGATTAGAGTCATGAGGCGGATTTGTCATCAAGACAATGGTTCAACAAGAGAGGATCTGATTTTTACAATGCCGAAAACTGTCATTTCGGTTGATTTAAATAAAAAATAACTGGAAACTACAAAAAGTCCTATATATTTTTTTTTTGCATATACATACATACTTTATATAGTTTTCATACAATAACTTACCAGATTTATTCTGATCAAAAATCGAATTTTGCAAGGCAAAAACGACCAATATTTGGATTAAAATTC
Source organism: Bactrocera neohumeralis (assembly GCF_024586455.1). Classification (NCBI taxonomy): domain Eukaryota; kingdom Metazoa; phylum Arthropoda; class Insecta; order Diptera; family Tephritidae; genus Bactrocera; species Bactrocera neohumeralis. The sequence goes on from NC_065919.1 coordinate 54,526,331, forward strand.
TACTTTTTTGTTAAACGCGCCAATTTATCAATTTTTGGTTCTTTTTTTTCGTTTTCATACTTGGAGGTGTCTATTAACAAATTTTTCAGAGTAACTAGCGAAAAATAATATTCACTTTTTTACCCACCCTTGCTGCGGGAATATACTGTCCAGAGTTAGGCATAATGTGCGGACCACTGCAGTATATTTCAAGCTGAAGTCTCTGTAGCGCCTGCAGGCAATTCCAGAGTCAACATCTACGTAGACAGCGCATATCGGCCAGAAGTGTTTTGGGAATCTGTGGAAAGTGTTGTCAGAACCAAGCAAGTTTACTTCTACTGGATGCCAGGTCACAAAAGCAATGAGGGCAATGGAATTGTGGACGAGACTGCTAAGGATGGTGTGCGGGTAACATCCGAAAACGTAATAAACATTGGGAAACCCATGCATTGTCTATACGACGATCCCGGCAGAAGCATGATAAGGAAAATCAAAACACAAAGGAACGAGCTACCTGTGTGCAAGACTGCAAAAGTTATGTGCAAAACAGTAGATGGAAAGTACACAAAATTCTTATTGGCACTCGATAGAAGAGACTGTAAAAACACGAGCGGAATACTAACTGATCACTGGTGGTCCGCAAAATGGTGCTGACAGATCGAGAATACTGCAGGTAATGTCTAGAGCAAGGCAACAGGGAAACAATGGAGCATCTCTTTTGCACTTGTCCCGCAAGACTACGCTGTAAGCATCTGCGGTCCCGACGGTATGATACAGTGAAAGAGATATCAATTGTGAGGCAACAGAGTCTGTTAAAATTCGCGGCAAGCGCAGGCATACTAAAGGATGACCACTCCTCATGGACATAGTAACTGAACTTCATCTGGTATTGCAAAGGACCAAAACTGGTCTCTTCGGCCTACCACAACAACTTAACCTAACCTAACCTTTACCCACCCTAATAAGTATATATACGTACATACATATATGTGACCTGGTCTACGGAAAGGGGGCTTAGGTGTCAAAAAAAAGGAGAACAATTAATGAGATAACGAGAAACTGACGATTATTTTTAACAGCTTTTCCCAGAAAACTAGTTTTCGCACGTTAGCACCCTTTTCGTAGACCAGGTCACATATATACATACATAAATATGAAACTTTATGTAATATTAAAGTGCTTCAACATATTTTTAGGTAATAATGACACTATATATTGGACAATTATATGGAAATACACATACACAGGCTGAATTATTCAAATTTCAGATTTGCAAGCCTTAAGGTATGCTATACTTATAAGATATAGATTCTAAATATTTCTTTAATAAAAGAAACTACTTTATTAAAATTTAATTGAGAAAAAATAACAACCGACTAGCTCAATCTCAAATTAATGTTTTCAAGCCTAAATGTATGCTACACAAATTGATAAAAGAAGTAATTTAAACATAAATAACTTATAAAATTATTCTAAATAAGCCAAAAGAAACATGAAAATACATTTTTATGCAAAGCATTGTCACAATAACTGTCTACCTTTAACTTTAAGCAATAATTGAAAAGCGAGTTAACACCGAGTCGCAAAATCTTAGAAAGTGTCAAAAGACGTACGTGTGTGTACCACAAACTAAAACTAAATTCGGCTTAAATCATGTTAATGTGCACACGTGCCTATTCAAGTTTCTATTTGCATTTATACATATATAAACTCACCCCTCTCAGAAGCTTAGTGACACCGCAAGATGTGCGCCCCTTTTTATCACATGCCTATAATTTACAAATACCTCAATATTTAACAGCAGATTGTGCGTAAGTATGTACGTGTGCAAGTGGTTGGTGTGGGGCAAAAAGTTAGAGAAAGGAAAATTCCAGCACACAAAATGCAAACAAACAACAATGCATACAACGCGAAGACTCAGCGTGCAGCAAGCCCAAGCAATCAGCTGTTTTGGAGCGCTCCCAGGCCAAACAAACAGCCGACTCAGCAAACAAACTACAAGGGCTCTACTATCTCTTATACGTATGAAATATGTATGTATAGTTCGGATATGTGTGAGTTCGGGGTTTCGAGTGCCGGTCGTTGTGTTGTTCACAGCTGCTTATGGCAGCCAAAAAGTATGCAGCAAAATCGCCTACCAACTATTTTACTCGCATGTTTACACTCCTTTTTCTTCAGAGTGCCAGCGATAACGCGTTGCACTCCAGTAAGTTCCTTCCGATTACAAACAAACAGCGTACAAGTTTCACTCGCGATATACCGTACATTGCCACAAGCCACAAGGAGGTATGGGCTGCACGTGTAACAAATTATCTACATATGTAGTATATGATTAGAGAGGCAGAGTAGTAGTGGTTGAAAAAATCGATGAAAAATAAGTTGAAAGGAGGAAAAAGGAGGCTAAAATACTACGCTGTATTTATTTTTACTTTCTCTGCTACTCATATATGCCTAAATGTATACTACAGTACATTTGTAATTTCACTTTTGCATATTATTGCCTACATTTAGGCGCATGGGCATGAATAGCTCTTTCGTGAATTTCGAGCCTGCCTTCGTTGCGTGCTCACTGAGCATGCGGCTTGCAACGAACCTTGAACTCGAAATTTTTTCTTGTGCCTACTACAATGACGAGGCCTACACGACACTTTCACTATTCGTTGAAGTGACGCAACATTTACGTAATAGACTGTGGCCAATACATATGTTTGCTCGTAGGCTGGCCGCCAACGAGTGTTGCGAGTGACTTCGTTATGGAGTTCGGAGCGTAGGTTTTTCTTTTTTTTTTTGCTGCCACTCTTGTACTATGTTTGGGAAGAGAGTGTTTTGGTTTCGAGGGCTAAACTTTCGCTTTTAAAGGCAGTGACATCTTAACGCGAACATTTTGACACACATACTTAGATATAATATATGTATGCATATATACAGCTATAATATTTATATAAATCGTATGTAGCGGCAAACGGAACTTTAACAAAACCGACTGTGGCACGAGCCAGGTGGCCACCAGCAACAACAATGCGAATTGACAATTAAAGCAAGCAAGATTCTGAGTTTATGGTAAACAACTGATTTGCGAATAAAACTTTTATTTGCTTTATTTGACTTCACACCCAAAATTATCAACTTCGCCAAAAGTCTGATTCTATTTATGGCACCCGTGCAAATATGTGGGTGCAAGCAAGTGGGCGTGGGGCAGCCCTACTCACTCACCAGTCACTGACATTTGTGGTTATGAAAATATTTCGGAATAAATATATACCGTTATGTTTGTATATACATATGTAGTTACACTGACCCCCACCACTTCGGAAAATAACTGCCTCACACGCATTTGTTATTATTGTTTTTTGTTTTGTTTGGGGTTTTTATTTTTATTTTTGGCTTACTTTTGTGCGGGTGTTGCTTTGAGCGTCATTTGGCGGCACGTGTATTTATAGCTCTGCATACCAGCGACGTTAAATTCTCACAACTGTGGATGTATTAGATGCGAATATCTGTAGGTGTGGATGAGTGTGTTGTTTGTGCGTGTGTGATAATAAAGTTGGCTGAAGTAAAATGTCAATAATAACAGATATCATCACCTTACAAAAATGAAAGGACCAAATTGACTAACTTTACGACATGGAAAAATACTGTGAAAATTAAAAAATAAAAAGGAAGCAAAAAATAATACGAATGAAAAAATATATGTATGTACATACATATGTATGTATGTACATATGTATAAAAAAAATTAAAAGAAATATTAAAAATAAAAAAAAAAAATTAAAAAAATAATAAAATTAAAAAATAATAATAAAATTAAAAAAAATAATAAAATTAAAAATTTAAAAAAAAATTAAAAATTAAAGAATAATTAATTAAAAATTAAAAAAATTAATTAAAAATTAAAATATGAAATGCACTTTAATTAAAATCTTCCAATAAATTGAGCATATAATTTAAAAAATTAAAAATTAAAAAAAAAATAAAAAAAAATTAAAAAAATAAAAAAAAATAAAAAATATTAAAAAAAAAAAAAATTAAAAAAAAATTAAAAAATTAATAAAAGATATTTTATAAAAAAATGTTTCAAAAAATCTGCGCCAAAAATTAAAAATAAAAATAAAAATATTTCTGCAAAAAAAAAAAAATATTTAAAACCAATTAATTTGAGCAGTAGAAAATTTAAACATTTTAGTATATCTACATACATACGTGTACTCTTTCAACAGTAATAAAAAATAGCTGTAATTCCGATTTCGAGTAATTAAGCTTTAATTACGACTTTACTGAAATATTTTTTGAACATTTATTGCTTGGAAACATTGTTATTTTCTGAAACCCTTTTTTTAACGATATTTCACCCTTTTGATACAAAATGTAATGAATATTCTGCAATATAAATTAATTAAATAAATAATAGCAGGTAAAATGTATATACCTAACAATACAGATTCAAGGAATCGAAACCATTTTTTATGACAGCTCATCACAAACGTAGATAGCAAATTGCATTTTTTTTATTATTCAATTTCTTGCACGCATTTTAAAAGCAGTAGATACGTGCAAACTCTGTGAACACGCACTTAAAAAGGGACACATTAAAATACAAAAGTAGCAAAGTTTCAGTGAAGGAAGAAGACGCCAAAGAGAACTGTTCTTTTGAGACATTCTATATACCCATGTATGTATGTATATACGGGCATGAGGATTGTCAAAGCATGACAGGCGCGTATCAGCAGCTGTAGTTGAGTATTGAAGGATTGGTTTACCATTGAATGGAGTGAGAATGGGGTGAATGTCACTTGTAGGAAGAGGGTATACAGGTATTAAAAATAGAAAACACTACGAAAGCACAAACAAATATCAGTTGAATTGATATATAGTAAAGATATTGTTTAAACTGCACAGGAAAATTTATAATTTATTTTTTGTAATTGAATCGACTTCATAAATGCTGCAATTCTTGCCTAGTACCTTCGAAATCTCAATTATGCATGTTAAAGGAAAGAGTTTTTAACGATTTCAAACGCTAGAGAAAACACATATTTCTCTGATTTAGGATATATTGAATTGAGATATAAATTTATATATAATAAAAATATATATTAAAATATCAAAGCAAAATTAAAAAAAAATATAGCAAAAAATTTAATAAGCTTTAATTAAAAAAAAAAAAAATTTAAATTTAAAAAAAAATTTAATTAAAACGATATATTTAAATAAATTTTAATAAAAAAATATTTTCATAAAAAAAAAAAAATATTTTAAAAAATGTTTAACAAAAAACAAAAAAAAACTATGTTTAGGGGTTTCCAAATAAGAGTGATATGATTTCTTAAAAAAAAAACACACTTAAGGAAATTCAAATATGTTTTATTTAATTTGAAGTATAATCGTTACAATTAAGCACTGACATCATCCAAATGTCCTCCACGACTCTTTTGCAGAAACGAATTCTATAAACCCAATTTCCAAGTACATTTTCTACTAAAAGAATAGCACATTTATATTGACTTCTAATGCTTGAAGTGCGTCTGATTTATTGCTAAAGACAAATGACTTCAAATAACCCCACAAGAAGTAGTCTAATGGCGTTAAATAACATCATCTTTTAGGCCATTGAATGCCAAAAATTCTTGAAATAATAGAATCTCTGAAATGTTTTTGCAATAATTCGGTTGTTGCATGTACTGTGTGGCACGTAGCTCCGTTTTGTTGGAACAAGATGTTGTCAAGATCAACTGAAGGTTGCTATGGGGAAAAAACTGACTATGCCTTCGTTCAAGTATAAGATATTGCAGTTTGCAGATCGCACATATTAGATCTATAGGTCACATAGTGAGATAATAACCTTGTTCTTCGCAACCGGACTTTTAGATAAACATCATTTTGAGTTAATAGCGTTTAAAGTTTGAAGACGCACTTAAGGCACTAGGTAGGAGAGAGAGAGATTTTGACAGCTGTAACTTTAGTTCAAGCGCACTCAGAACTTTATGAAATTTCGAAAAATTAATCTCAAAAATATATGCTTTGAAAAAACGCAATAAAAATGGATTATTTTTACCAACACAAGCGTATATAACGCCTTAAAAGAACTAATTGAATTGAATAAACATATTTATTTTGACAGCTAATAATAACAGCGTCGAATTAAAATTAGATTTTTGTAGATGATTACTTATTATGCAAACTCTTTTATATTTAAAACTTTTGTAAGCAAAATTGTTCAATTCCTTCTATCATTCGCAGCTACTATAAAATTTAGTGGTCACAATGCTCACAGGCTTGTTAGAAAAAAAGGTTACGGAAAATAACTGAACTTTACGCACAAACAAGTTAGTAAACATTTGCACGTGCACACACACACTCCTTTACAAATTTACATTCACAGAAATATAGTAAAACGGCACTTCGGCATGTGTGTTCGTGCAAATATATTGGACACTGTGACATGTAGCTAATGCTAAGCACAGGCTAGAGCTTGTTAAAACATAGAGAAATTGATTAAATTGAATATACAGCTGCAGGGTTGAGGGATTACAGCTCAGATAACGGGTAATTGTAGACACTCTAGGCGAGTTACGAAATCGCAAATAAAAGAAAAGTAACATGATATCGAAATGGAGTGGAATTTTAAGTTTAAGGATGATGTAAAGTGGCAGGAAAGTAGGGAAAAGATGCCGAAAATATTTGTTTTAGAACAAAATTCCTTTGCTGTTTGCTATTTGCGCGAACAGCATGTTTTATTTGCCCGTTACATGGAATTTTCATTTAAAATTTGTTTACTTTTTTGAGCTTTTGTTTAATTTATTTCGGCAACAGGCCGTTGGCAGCTA